>NW_010534023.1:6115-49651 GCF_000687285.1 Phaethon lepturus | reverse complement strand
AACCCAAAGATTCTATGATTCTATGAAATGTGTATCAACCTTTCTTCCACTGCAGCAAGGACGAAACAGGAGCTACCTGTGTTGCATGACAAGGCAAACTCCATCTCCCTGCCACAGGAAAAACACCCAGGACAAAACCTTGGGTGACCCACCAGCATTCCCATGCCTTATTATGTCTCCTGTTAGCACGCAGTCCTCGACGTCACTGGTCAGCTCCTCCTCAGAGACCACTGAGCCTCCCTGCTGACAGGTGGAATTTGCTGTACATGGCTCATGGCTTGCATTAGGTAATTCAACCCACTTAGTCACCTGCATCCTAGAGTATCCAGTTCTAAGAAAAATCTGGAATCTGCTTTGATCATGGCTTACCAGCATGCATGAAGTATTTATAAAGGAGGCTATTTTGTGGAGGAAAAGCTACAACACTAGCCACCATAGACAGAATCACAGAATCACAGCATCACAGAATGGTAGGGGTTGGAAGGGACCTCTGAAGATCATCTAGTCCAAACCCCCTGCCAATGCAGGATGACCTAGGGCAGGTTGCACAGGAATGCGTCCAGTCGGGTTTTGAATGTCTCCAGAGGAGGAGACTCCACAAACTCTGGGCAGCTTGTTCCCATGCTCCATCACCCTCACAGTAAAGAAGTTTTTCCTCATGTTGAGGTGGGATTTCCTGTGCTGCAGTTTATGCCCATTGGTCCTTGTCCTATCACTGGGCACTACTGAAAAGAGACTGGCTCCATCCTCCTGACAGCCACCCTTCAGATATTTATAGACATTGTTAAGGTCCCCTCGCAGCCTTCTCTTCTCCAGGCTAAACAGACCCAGGTCTCTCAGCCTTTCCTCACACAAGAGATGTTCCTGTCCCTTAATCATCCTCATAAGCCTTCTGTTGGACTCTTTCCAAAAGTTCCTTGCCTCTCTTGAACTGGGGAGCCCAGAACTGGACACAAAACTCCAGATGAGGCCTCACTAGCACGGAGTAGTGGGGGAGGATACCTTTCTTGACCTGCTGGTCACACCCTTCTTAACACACCCCAGGATACCATTGGCCCTCTTGGCCACCAGGGCACATTGCTGTCCCATGGATAACTTACTGTCTACCAGAACTCCAAGGTCCTTCTCCATGGAGCTGCTTTCCAGCAGGTCAACCCCTAACTTGTACTGGTGCATGGGGTTGTTCCTGCCCAGGTCCAGAACTCTACATTTGTCCTTGTTAAATTTCATGAGGTTCCCCTCTGCCCAACTCTCCAGTCTGTCCAGATCCCATTGAATGGCAGCACAGCCTCCTGGTGTATCAGCTGCTACTCCTAGTTTTGTATCATCAGCAAACTTGCTGAGGGTGCATTCCAACCCTTCATCTAGGTCATTGATGAAGATGTTGAACAAA
Organism: Phaethon lepturus; assembly: GCF_000687285.1. Taxonomy (NCBI): domain Eukaryota; kingdom Metazoa; phylum Chordata; class Aves; order Phaethontiformes; family Phaethontidae; genus Phaethon; species Phaethon lepturus. The sequence continues at coordinate 48,258 of NW_010534023.1, read as the reverse complement.
ACCGGACCCAGTACTGATCCCTGGGGAACACGACTAGCTACAGGCCTCCAACTGGACTCTGCGCCACTGACCACTACCCTTTGAGCTCTGTTGCTTAGCCAGTTCTCGATCCATCTCACAGTCCACTCATCCAACCCATACTTCCTGAGCTAATGAATCTGGCAATGAATCACAGGCAATGATTCTGTTCAGAGCTCAGGGAGCACAACAGAAATGCAGTCTTGTGTGGATGTGGAGTAGGAGATGCCCATCCTTGTGTCCTACAGCCACTGCCAGGTTATACTGGAGTAAACGCAGCACCAATGCAAGGGATGCATGTGAGCATGTCTTGGATGCAGGAGCCCATGCTGGGTGAGTCGGTGCAGGGGCAGGCGCTGACACTGCTCAGCTCTCTACCTGTGTTTTGTTACAGCACCCTCTTCCCTTGTACCTCACCCCTTATCTCACCTAGTATCAGTGGACATCCAAAGCCATGTTCTTTGTAAGCACATGGGATTTAAGATCTGGATCACAGCATCTGTAACTATTTAGGCTGTTATTGCTGATATCTCTTAAACAGTGCATCTGGCTAATTCTCACAGCCTGTGAGGGCTGGACCTTTCTTGTTTCTTACTTAGGATGTTTACATGAACATCAAACTTACTGGCTTGTGGCCTTTTTCAGAAGTATAGATTATTAGTATTTATTTATATCAAGGAAATGCCTAGAAATTCTAGGCACAGACCAATGTTCAGTTTGTAAGGTGTTATCCAAACACATAACAAAATGATTCTCCACCCCCCTTCAAGTCCATGATCAAAGCAAAAGAGAAGAAACAGGCACATATGGAGCATAAGGAAACAACATCTACGTATGACAAAAGTTTACTGTAAGAGTTGCTGGGTTTGAGTCATTAAAGACTGTGAATGTAATTTTGAATGAAACAACATCAGAATTAAACAAAACAAAATGAATGTTTGTCCTGGATCAGAAGAGGCTGCTGAGCTTCTCCTCAGTCCCCTCCTCACCATCATGCACGAACTCCTTGCTTTTCCAGGTCCAGGGTTGATTCCCCTTTGGATGCCTTTGATGGACATTTCTGTGGCAATGGCTGTTCATGCAAGATGGACAGCAAATTCCCATCTATCTTTTCTGGCTACTGCTCTACATTCAGAAAAAGTGCACCATGACTCAGACACCAACCCCAGGGGAAGCTCTGATCCACACACAATTCCCAAACCTGGCAGCTGGGAATTGCCCCAGAGCTGACCAACTGCAACAGAGGTGCAGTTTGACCAAGTGTATTTTGTATAAGCTCCACATCACGCTCAGGAGATTGTGGCATACATCACTTTCAGAGGAATGAATTTACATAGCTGCTCTGAAAAAATTAGCCTGCCTTCCTCCCTCCCTCCCTCCCTCCCTGCCTTCCTGCCTTCCTGCCTTCCCGTCTGCCTTCCTTCCATCCTTCCTTCCTGGCCAAGCTGTGCTCAGTCTTGCACCCATCTTTTGGCTCATTCACTTTAATCAGAGAATTTAAATTTAGTAGAGGAAATGCAATTCCTGCAACACTGCTTCACTTCCATAAAAATACTCATGCATAAGAGATGCAGGTGTGCATTCCTGTCTATGTGTACACATTAGCTACTCTTTCAGAGGAAGAATTCAACGTTTATTCTTAGTTTTCCATTACTATTACTTCCCCTCCCAACGGGTTTCAAAAGTTAATAGAGTTTATTCAAAATTATGATATTGTTCCCTCTTCTTGAATACCAGGAAAATCTGATACTCACAGTAATGATTTATTTGAAAAATCTTTCCACTCACCTACAGCTATGAGTAATACTTAAACATACTGTAAGATCATCAGTCTGAGACATCTGAGGCCAAATTCTCCTTTCTGTGATATTTTTGAATGCAACTGAAGTTGAAGGGAATTAACAAAGTCATTTATACAAAGCGAGCACTGTTGAAAGAGAGTTGCATTTTCCACACTTCCAGGTGCAAAATGTCTCACTTGGGCACTCTCTCAGCAGATGCAGGTGGATGGCTCCAGGGACAGAGATGTTTGCAAATATGGATCTCTCACATCCTGAAAGCTGGGAAAATGTAGGGGTCCATTGCCTTCCTCTCAGTGTTTTGTTCGTAGCTGTTAATTTCCTTTCTTTTCTTGGAAGTGCCTGAAATTACACATTTAATCTGGATTCAGAAGGAATGTTACCTACCAAACTAAGTGAAATTAATTTGGTTCTGCTTCATTGGGTGAGAAACAAAACCTCTTCCTTTTTACACTAATTCAATCCAAACCCAACCAATTTTTCCCCTTCTGGCTGTTTAAACAAAAAGTCTTGACATAGCCTTATGAAGACCAAAACGCACAGCCATGCCCCACACAAACAACAGTTCAAGTGCACGAGGAGAGGCAGCGGATGAGCACAGCCCTCTTGACTTCTCCTGTCTTTGCAGAGGTGACAAGAGTGGATGTAGTCTGCCCTGGTCTCCGTATCTATGGCAAGTGCTGTTATTCCAAATGCCACTTGCCTTGGGTGAGATGGGCTTCTCATCCTTAATTCAATGATGAACATTTGCACAGTGTCTGTCACTTTATGGACACCTGGGATAAGACAATGACTTGCAAGACAATCTCTTTTCAGATGCACCAGAGATCAAACAAAGACTGGCCTACTGACTAAAATAAGGAGGATCTTGGTAGCAGTTTTTGAGTTTCTTACATCTCAGCAGCTGCCCTGAATAATTTCTGTACCTTAGAGCTTGGCATTTAACTCCATCAATGGAGTTGTTTCCCCCTTGCAGGTGAAAGACAGCAATCACAAACTAAAGGATGTTTTCCTGGTGTAGTGGTGAGGGAAATACATCTCACACAAATACATGGCACCATTTCTGGCTGCTCAGCAGGTGTATGTGTCCCTTCATGAGCTCCTGTGCCTTTCTGCCTGGGATAAGTTTTCATTAAACAAGCTAAATAAACAAGCTATGCAAAAAAACAAACAAAAAACAACGCAGCAAGACAAAACCCTGGATGATACAATTTGCACTGTAGTCATTAGTGTAGCGCTCAAAGGAAATTAAAAGAAAAAAGGCAGGCCAAGAGAGAGTTTAAGCCACTGAAACTGGAATTCCCATTACCTCTTCTGGATGGTTTTCAAGCAACTCTGGGCTAGGTGGAAGTATTTCTCCATTGGTTAGATCACAGGTTGCTGCATTGGGAGGGTCAGGGACACCAAGATGAATGACCTGTCTACACTGTATTGGCCTTCAAGGACTTGTTTGAGGCTGGTGTGTTTTGGTTATTGGCCCCTGTAGGTTCCCCAAAACACTGTTGAGCCTCAGGAAAAAAAGGTGCTTATAAAAGAGAAGTGCAGAATGTGGGTGCGAGGCCCCCAAGAGCATCCTGTCCTGCTGGTCTGGGCTTGCTGCCTGGCAGATTTCACGTGCTGTTCAGGGCATTGGTTTAGATCTATGAAATTTTGCATTAAGGTTACTACAAAGACTTTCTGGGCAAATGTGTCATCTTTGCAATCACCAGAATTATTGAGGAGAAGTTTCCACCTCTTGGTTTGTGGGTCTCCAGACACTGGAGAACCCTGTCTTTTCTTTCAGGAATTTGGAAAAGGGCTGGGACTAGTGGGTTATGGCCAGTTCAGCATACACACTAATTTCTTACTTCTTGGCTTGTTCCAGACTGCTTCCTCTGGAAAACAGCTTTTCTGATGGCCAGCATCCCTCCAGGCTGCCTGTTTCGTGTCTGTAGATGCTGTTCATCCTTCTGACCCTAGTGTTGTCTCCTCTGCAGACCCTCTTACACAAACGTTTGTCACCATCCACTGAGGATGTGAGCATTGGGTACTACCATGAGGAAATCGCATTCCCTGGACTAACCAGCTTTATTCGAGTAGTGGTACCTAGAGCTGTTTAACACTGGCCGTCATTGCTCTGTGGTTCAAATCCTAGTGTCTCCTCCAGCTTTGTCTCCCAGCAGCCTAGAACACTGCCTTCGATTTCTGGAAGAGATTTTGGATTTCTATGTGGCAATTCAATGAATACGCTACTGGGACAAATTTTGGTGCAAGGTAAAATCTCATGTTAAATTCTGTAAAGCAACAAGAGTTTGCTAGTGGCGCCTTCAGATACCTGAACACACTGTGTGGCATAGGGCTGCTGTGAGCATCACTTCTGAATTTCTTTGGATTATGTCAAGACAGACTGATTATTTTCACCTGCATCATTAGGCATGCCTTTAGATGTAACACCTCCTGAAAATGTACTAAAACATTTTCTCTGCAAAGTTCCAGCTCTGCAAAACGTTCCATCTCTTGAGTGGAGTGGACAAGGCACATGTCTGCGGGACCTGCCCGTGGGCTGTCCAGCCACCCCAGTATGCAAGCAGAATAACCTCCACCACCATGAGCAGGAGAAACCTCACCAGCAGTCTCCTCATGGCAATGCTGTCCCTGTGCTTCTGGGTGGCTCTGCCCTGGTACTGGTACCCTGGTGTGGGCACAAGGGAGTGGAGCTTCCCTCCGAGGGTAAAACAGCTGCTCCCTCTCTCGTGCTGCACATCTGGAAGCACTGCTGCGACTGTCCCAGCTGGCAATACAGTCTCCTCCAGGCTGCTCGGGAACAACGCAACCCCGTAGCCTGTGCTTCAGTGCAGGCAGCTCATAAAGGGCAATAGCAATTTCCATGGCAGTAGCCAGTCCAGAGGAAACCAGTAACCTCTCTGGAGGAAATCCCCCAAAAAGCTTGACCCAGGGTCTGAGTGCTTGGGGGTTTGGTAGAGGCCATGTAATTGCTACGGAAGAGCAAGACAGCCAGTGGCTCAGATACTTGTGGCTAGAGGGTTAAGTGGGTTGGCTGAAGCAATCCCCACTGATTATAGGGATCTCTGTAATTAGGAGGTTAACAGTGTCCCAGGAGCCCAGAAGAAGAGCTGGTTTCCTGCAGCAGTCAGCAAGGGACTTCCCCTGCCACCACTTGCTGTACAGCGCTGCTGCCTGGGGAGATGTCCTGGAAGACAGACCTACCCCCAGCCTCCAGCCTTGTGACCTGATGGCCAGCAGGAAAGTACAGCAAATAACCAGTGCCGGGCTCCAGCCCTCGAGGGGAACATCACAAATTTGTGACCACCATGGAAGTGAGCCACTGGAAAGTTTTGTCTTGGACCAGAAACCATGGCTGTGCCATTACAGAGCATTATCCCGACTGTTCCAGCAGTAACCACCCCAGCCCTCTGCTGTGGTTTGCCCACATGGCCCAGCATTGCTTGGCTTGTGGTACCTCAAAGAGGACTCAAGCTTTGTCCTCTTTGCAAAGTCACGCTGGTTTGCTCAGATGGCAACCCCAGCAACCTCCTCTCCTTCTCTTCCCCTGGCCCTGCAGCAAGGCAGCGTTTGGGGAAAGTGCAACTGAGGCAGGAGACAACGTTTGTCCCACAGCTGAGGCGGCAAGTGACAGGTCCAGGCAACGAAGCTAGACACCTGAAGCCAAAGGTCTTGTTCATGGCTCTCCACCTTGTCCTAGTCCTTAGCAAGACCTGTTTTTGGGGTAGGAAGATGACAGTGTGCAGGATGGGATGAGTTGTCTTTAGGACTTAGTAGTCAGGTATAGAGCTACAAGAATGGTCGGATACACTTGATTATACAGAAATTAAACATGTATATATACATATATCTACAGGTACATAACTATACATATGTGTCTATAGAAAATATCTCTATACACGGCAAACCCATCAGTGAACAGTCCTTATTCTGAAAGCATTTGCTGCCTCCCATGGGATACTGTTTAAGGACAAGCATGCTAAGACCTTGGCTCAGATCACATTATCTATAAAGGAGTTGAACATTATTTTTCCAGCCTGTAGGTTGAGGTGACTGGCTAGATTTTCCTCCCTCAGTGGAAGAATACCAAAATATTCAGAGGTCCCACATGAAGTACAAATACGCCAATTCCATTAACTTCCTTAATCATTTCCACAGCATCAGCCTGAACACACATTTTTCCAGAGGTTAATTTTTCCCTAATGAAATAAACAGAAATACCTGTAAGAAGTATCATACCTCTGCCTTCTCCTGCAGAAGGGCTGCTCAAGAGCCCAGTGAGGACAAGACTGTGACATGTCCTCAAAAGAGCCCGGTGACAAAAGCAAAGTGCTCTCTGCAGTAGCCGAGAGCCTGGACCCAGCCAAAACCTGCCAGCTTTCAGCAAGCACAAACCTGCTGGAGGTAAACATGGAGACAGTTCTTGAGAATTGTTGCTTAGAGTTGAGGTCTTCCCTTCTCTACACCCTCGGTTCCTTCAGGACCTCCTTCAGGTCACACCAACAGAGCTTTTGCCTCTTCCTGCAAGCCGCCACCAGGCTACTTGGATAGGAGATGACAGACAGCTCTCTGAATTGAAATGACAAGCAAAGACTTCTAACCATGATCCTAAATGTCCTGGTTTCAGTGCAATGACCTTAAATTTTCCTATTAAATTATCTGTCTGCTGCAGCTAATCAACCAGTAGAATTTCTCTCATTTCGTGTTTTCTCTATGAGCCAGGGAAGAGTTTATTGTTGGTAACAATGAAGCACAACAAACCCACATTTTGCTATAGGTAGTTCAAGATTGTACAACCCAGCATGCCAGTGAAATTTTTAACCTGCTTGACAGTTATGGTCCAAATCTTCAACTGTGACTCTGTTAAAAGGTGGGAAAAAAATTCCTCTCAGAAAACATCATCAATGCACTATCTGCAGGTACCAGATTTGATACATGAAAACACTGTGGGATTGCTGCAGTGTAAACATCTAAATAGTTAAGGAAGAAAAATAAGTTGAAATAAGTTGCTGAGAACCAATGGACACACTGTGAGATTTTACTGGAAAAGATCCGACAAAAGGGCTTAGTAGGCATTGCAATAAATGCAGAGGGATTAAGAGAACATACTTCAGGAGTGGCAGACATATGATAAGGTGCTTGTTGAATACAGTTAAATTGCAGGGTGGGCAGTGGTTGAAAAATCAACACCTTAAAAAGCCACACGGGCTCCAAGGGGAGGCAGGTGGAACAGGCTAGTAAGAGGACTTCAAGGTATCCATATCAGAATTTCTTGGGATTCATGCTGATGTTTCTGAATTCTCACTTCAGCCACTGAAGATAGGTGTAAAATATCAGTCAGCAGATGCCATAAGTCAAAAAACATGTCTCATTCCAACACTTTGGCAGTAAGTTACAAACAAGTTTGTTGTGTAAATTACATACATACATTTGTGTTCAAATATTTTATTTCATTTAAAATTCATTTTTTACCCTCAAATAGGGATTAGAGTGGAACACTTTTAAACTTCTGTAGTAACATCTTTTCCTAGAAACACATTCATAAGTCCAGTGCCTGAACTTTTAGCCAGGCTTCAGCCAACCCAATAAAAATGGTATTGGCCAAAAGTTAATGACGTATGCCATTGATAGAGAACATTTCAGGCAAAGAAGGTCCCATTCACTATATAGCAAAGAGAAAGCCCTACAAGTCCAGTTGCTTGTTGAAGTGTTCACACCCCCACACCGCTGCGTCTCTGGAGGGGACATCATCTGTTCAGAAGTGCCACGTTTTCAGCACTAGAGCTAAGAAACCTCTTAGACTTTTTTAAGACTCAGGTTTTGAAGCAACAGAAATAATTCTTTTTGGCAAGCATTCTCTCCAAAATGTGCAGATAATTCTTATACAGTAAAAATGGACCATAAAATTGCACTGTACCAAGAGGAAAACTTATAAAACAGACCTTCCTGAGAGAAGCCAAGCTAAACGTGCCTAGCACTCTTCAGGAACCTGTCCTGCTTCAGCTCCTGTTGCCCAACCACAGGGCGGTGCTGGGCTTGGCAAAACCCTGAATGCTCACGCTGACAACCTGGTGATGCCAAGGCCTGCACCTCTCCAGATGCACTTGGTAGCCAGCACCATTGTCTTTTCTACAACCGGGCATGCGGCTGCCCCGATCACACAGCTTTGCCTGTAGAGCACCACATCTATACATCTACAGGCTCACACTCTTTTTCTATTTCTAAAATCTCTAGTGTACTTTCTCTGACCAATTTCTTCCCTTGCCTATTGTCCTACCAGGTCTTTGTATACCTTCAGATAAAAAAAATATCCTCAAGCTTACCCTGCTTTCTGCTCCTCCAGTAAGTCTACACCTTCCCTCTCTGCTTCTTTCACAGACCTCATGTCTGCTCTCCCTATGACTCTATGAGCTCAAACATCTGCTTAGGTCTTAGATGCTCCACCAAAACACTTCATTATGTATGATTCCTTGTCTGGCCTCTGGCAAGCTTATGTCTTCCTGTTCTTTCTGCTGGGTGGCACATGTCAAACCTGCCAAGGTGCATCTGCTTTCATGAGCAAGGTGAAACTGCAAGTTTCTCACCGCTTTCTCACATAACCAGAACCAGTTTGTCTCACAACCAGGCTTGAGTTTATCCTAAGGGTTCAAAGCAGAGCTTGTTGTGGAGTTTAACACATAAGGTGAAGAGTGTGAGGTCTGAAGTCCCGCTGCCAGATGTTTCCACTGTTGTAAAGAGGATGGAGGACACACGGCTTGTTGCACAGCTGCAGGTCCGCTGAGGCTTGACCCACCTGCTGCTGCACTTTCTTTGCAGTCATCACTGAGTTAATCTGAACCGTCTGGCTGCTGCCATCTTCTAACAGTCACACATTTTCTGCATATTTTTTTTGTCATTGACAGTGCTTTGTTCTGGTTTCTTTGAGAAAACATCTGCCCTGAGGATTCCCTCTTTTATAACCTCTTTAAAATATGTCACCATCTGCTTGCTCTTAAAATCTCTTCCTTGATCCCATCACTAGTGACTGGCCCCTCAGTGACCTCCCATTTCATAGCAAGGTGCTTGAGCTGGGACATTAATTCCTTTGCTTCATATCATACAGTATTATGTATCATGTTTTGATCCAGTGGTTTGTTCAGTCTACAGCAGACAAATGCCCCTGCTTTAGCGAATGCCTCTTCTCTTGGCTGTTGAAGGCTCTCTGCTTCTTGGCATTTGTACAGTGTCAGAAAGCAGACCTCCACCCCATCTGTCCTGGCACCATCCCAGCTCAGCTCCAGGCACAGAGTCTTTGGGTTCTTGCATCCTAACATGCCATTTTCTCTGCTGCCCCAAAGGCCATCTTTGCCAAACACCCAGACACAACCACTCTTGGATCTTCACTGGTTGTTTTTCCCCTTTGTCACTTCGTTTCTTTAACTCCTTCCCCGCTGGGTACATGCCACACTTTTGCTGCTCCCTCTGAGTGTGCTGTCTCCATTTAATTTACCTCTTTTCAGCCTCATTGCCTCAATCAGTCAAAGCCAAAAGTGTTTCTTTTCAGCAACACCAGGATCCACAAGAAGTTCTCTTCCCCTTTTGCCTTCTCCAGTCCAAACTCCCAACTTGGTCTGCTCTCTAAAACCCTCATGAGATTCTTGCCTTGAGATTGCTTTCTCCTTCTGCAAGACACATCTCCAGATAAATCCCTACTTCTGCAGTGACTCTGCCACTGATGATGGATGATGCAATTTTTTTGACTGTCTTAGCTCTCCCTTTCTTCATATCCACCCAAGGTTCAGATATTCCATAAACCAAAATGTCACTTTGTTTTTTTCCTACAGGTACAAGAAACTTAACAGCACTATAAGCTCCTAGTGCTATAGTGGCCTTTGTTTTGTAAAACCTCACCAGACAGTCCCCAGTTAACTCTATGGTCTTCATCTTTAGTCGAATGTTATTGGGCATTTCTCCCTCACACCAGTTTACCAATGTTTTTCACATCTCTCTGCAAAAAGTGTCTCATTTGCTCATGCTTCTTAGCTCCTCTCTCCCTTCTTTTGGACTCAAATATTGGAGGGAATATTCCCTGCCAAATGTTAGTGACGTCAAGAACATGTTCAAAGAGAGCCAGGAGTGACTGCTGCTGCCCTGCTGACCCTGAGCAGCCCTGTTTGTGGGGATGGCTTCTTGCTTTCAATGAGGTTCTTTGAAAAATAATTTGGCTTTCAAGACAGGGGCTGGGCAACAGAATTTTGTATATTTTTCAGACACACTTGAATGGAAAGCTAAAATAAAATAGTAGTAAGTGGAGGTAAACTGTCTGTGGGACTTGACACAGTGGTTATGATTAAAACCAGTGTGTGTATGATGTAATATATGCTTCAAGAGTTACTCTGCAATGGCTTTTACTTCTTTGCTTTCCTCCAGGCTAAGCAGCTTTCTCTTGGTTGCCAAACATGGCTTTGAACATCCTGAGAATCTCTGGCATGTATTTGGGATCCCAACAGGACCCTAGTAGGACCCTACTCTGTAAGCTGCTCCTCTCCTCCGCCTGTGCTTAGCATTTGTCTGGTCCAAAGAGCTTATCCTCAAATGTATCTCTAAATGCCTTCTTCCTAATTAGTGATGGACTGCTACACAAACATGTATCATCTGGTTATGCAGCTCTCATCTGTACTAGATTTTTGTGCTGCCTGTGCTCTTGTGGGCAAGGAGCACCAGTTTGATTTTGCATGAAGCACAGAGCTGTTGTAACCATTGCATTGGGAACTTTGGTTAATTCAACAGGCACAAGACCACATACAGGTACTGGGCGATGATCCATTTTGTACTACAGGTTGTTCTGGCAGCTCACATCAGTTCACAGCAGCAATGACAGTTTAACTGCAGCCTGATCCCAACCAAGAGAAGGTAGGTCTGTACCCATCTCTGCTGGGGGATCCTTGAAGGAAACCAAGTTATGATGTGAGCTATCTTGCTAGCTTGACATTATTGTAAGTCTCTGCTACTGGGATCCTCAGCTCATAGCTAGACAAAGCAGGATCCATCGATGCATGCACTTTAATCACCAAGGACAAGCACAGGAGACATTAAACTTGTCTCTAGCATTTCACAGTTTCAGCATGTCTTGCAGCTGATGACCCAGCATCCCTGAACTCCTGCCACATCCACCCTGCCCGTTGCGTACACCGCCACAGAGGCACGCAGGTGGTACCCAGGCCAGGCAGAGCACCCGCTCCCCTCCGCCCGCTCCCCTCCCACCTGCCTCCCTCCAGACCCCTTGCAAAATGGATCGCCTGACATGACCTATGGACGTCACAGAGTGGCTGATTCTTTGTAGTCCCCTGTGTAATTTATACCAACAGCAATTCCCTATACTGAAGAGAAAAAAATATGAAAATTGATTGTGAGCCAAAAAGCTGTTTCTCTATGCACAAATACCTTATTATTCTATTATGACCAGTTCCTGATAAAAACAGTTAATTTCAATACCTGGTTTAAAATGAAGACAACTTATTCCCAGGCCTCCTCCACAGCTCAGCTCTGAGTTGAGGTTTTCTCGTGTCTCAACAAGAAAGCCATCAGGACTGTCACAACTGCGAGGTAAACGGTTAATATTTTGGCTCCAGACTACCAATATAAGGAAACACAACCTCTTTTTCCAAAGGTTTTGAGAGGTATGGAAATCTGTCTTGCTATCACCTGAAGCAGGGCACCAGGAATGAACTTTCCCTTAGTCTGTCAAAACACTCACTTTAGAAAGTGTTAAATTATCTATTTTGCATGCAAATACAGGCACATCAGACAGACAGGCTTCGATTTCCTCAAGCAAGTTTGTATACTAAGGGAGATTGGCTTAGTTCATTTGAAAATGTAAAGCATGGAAAGAGTAACACAGTTCTGTATGAACATATCTCAGGTGAAGAGCAGGGAGGAGAAGGAACTGCCTGAACAGAAGGATGTCATTGGCGTCGGCACAAAAGAGCACAAACCGGACTGTAATATCATTAGGTTGCAAATCAGGAGAAATCCCTGGCCCGGGGTGCCGTGAGGCTGAGGAAGAGCCCCCGGTCGGCGCTGGGATGAGCAGCTGACCCGGTGCAGGATGGAGTCTCTTTGGCTCCCCAAAGGGGTTGCATGCCCCACTGCCCGCAGTCCAGGGAGCTCTGTGCCAGAGCATCTCTCCCAGACCTGTACCCACCTCCAGCCCACTGCCCAGCTTTCCTTCCTCCGCAGTTCAGCCTGCTGCCCCGGCATCAGGGTGATGGCTGCGGTCCATCTGCTCCACACACAGCCTTCCTCTCCCTGCAGACAAACACGTGAGAAAGTCCCCAGAGTTTGTCTGATGGCAGAAGCACCAAAGGGAGCACCATGTTGCTCTGGACGGGGGTCTGCTCCAGCAGCTGTGGGCACACAGTCCCTTTAGCATCACCCAGCAGAACCTGGGGCTGATCTTTGGCAGAAGGGGTGTCCTTCTGCACCTGGGAGCCCCACCCCAGCAAGCCAGGTAGCCCTGGTTAAGGAAAGCATTGCAGTACATTAGAGATAAATTTTAGCATCTTAGAGACCCAGAGAAAGTTACTTCTGTCATCGGACGTGGATGTCATCGGACAGTTGTCATTGGACCAAACAAAAACATTTTGTTTATTTGAATGCAGCATCCTAGAGCATTACCTGTGGGACTGTGAGGATCTGAAACTGGAATCTTGGAGATGAAAAGAAGAAATCTGTTTATTTTTTTCTTTCCTTCTTTTCCACTTGTGTTTAATTTATTAAAATACTTGTGAATCTTCCTGGACATTCACCAGGAATAATTCCAGAGGGACTAATATTCATCATTTTTCTGGATACAATTAAATCTAACATCCACTGCCCTCATCGCTAACATATGTTAAACAGAGCTAAATATATCATCTTATTGTAAATTGCATATACTTTGGCTTCTTTTGTTTGTCTTCTGTGGGCACTGATACCTGTTTTCTGCTCTGAATTTATCATCAATAAACCAGAACTCATCCAGAGAGAGCAATTAACTGCTTATACAAAATAATCTATCAGAAAATGTTACCAAAGAGTGTCAGCAGGTGGGTCCCATGGACATTACAGAGAGTTACAACCATTTCTAAAATTGGGAAAATGTTGCAATTCCTGCCACTGTTCACTGCACATCTTGGCTTCTAGAAATGCTGGCAAACAGAAATTCAGCATTGCCAGCTTTTGCAATTGTATCATGAGCTGCTGACACTGAACTTTTTAATGAAGTCCCCACTCCTGAAAGCATCTGGATTAGATGAAAATCTCAACTTTCATTTCTTATAAAAACACTGGCAAAACATGCATGTCATCTCATTTAATTTTACTGTCTGTAAGTTAGACATCTAGTACAAGCAGGTCATCTGCTCTACTCTACACCCCCTGAGAGAGGCCGGTACCTCCACAGATTAACCTGCCCCCCTCTGCTCGCTGACAGCTGGGGCTGAGCCTGTATAGTATCTCACATGGGTGTAAAGGACCCTGCACCCGCACTCGCCTTTCTTTGACCCCCCAGCAGCTTGATTCAGCCCACAGTAACTTGCTTTCAGATGAAATCCAGCAGTGGAAACAAAAAGTTTCGGCCAACAAAGGTCAGCCCAAAGAGCGTAAAGTCAGAGTGGTCTCAGGTGGTCACTCCTGGGGCGTCTGAGGTGCAGCCCTGTGGTGACGGCCAGTTACCCCAACAGTGGGGAGAGTGACAAATCCAGGTGGCTGTGTGGGGTGCTGGTGCTGGTGGGGCCACACCTCTCCAACAGCTATCCCCCAGTCAGGTCTTGGCCTGAACCCCCAGGTCGTGCTGGGTGATGCCACAAAAAGCCTCGGATGCATCGGCAGAAAGCTGTGAGCAAAGAAAGAGCATGGAGCTATGAAGGCAGCAGAGCCAAACCGGCCTCACTGGTGCCAGATGATACAAAAGAGGGCAACGACCACAGATTGTGACTTAGGAAATTTTACTTAACATTAGGAAAAATCTTTTCCTCAGGAGGCACTGCAGCACTGGAGTAGGTCCCGGGGTGTGCCTCCCCTCCTTGGGTGTTTCCCCAGGACTCACCTGTCCATCAAGAGTGGGGCTGGACTAAGGGACCTTCGGAGGTACCTTCCTACCTGCGTCTGGAGACCTTGTGATGTCCTCACCCCAAAGGAAGTGGATTTCCCATGAGTGGTTATGGCAGCCCTCCCCAGAGGACTGCCCCAGAAACTCGTGGCACACTCTTAGGGTGCTGCTGGGGGTCAGCAGAGAGCCTATGTTTTGAGAGAAATGAGTTGTGCCCCATGTGCTGGCACATGCTCCATTTTGTTTTTTAATACTCCCCATTTGCCTTCACTTTCTTACCGCAGCTGTGAAATAAGCCATAATGCTTTAAAAGTTCCCTTCAAAAAATGGTGGTGGCTTTTCTGTTTTCAAGAATCTTTTGAGTAAGTCCAACAACATTCCCCAGTCCATCTGTCTTTCCCTCTTTTTCCATCTTTTTGTGAACTTCTCCACTGGTTTTGCACTCTCTTCTCTCTTCCCTCTTCCCTTCCCTTCCCGTTCTGTTTTTCCACCCTCCAGAAGCCCAGGAAGGGTGCTCTTTCCTAACAAAACAGGGAAGCAGTTGTAGACAAGGCATTTTCAAAGAGCTAATTGCTCTTTCCAGTTCTAAGATGGGCCCAATATCCAACATGTTCTCCCTTTGCATCCCTGATGATGGTGCTTACTCCTCCCTGAGCAGGAAAATCCCTATGCTCATGATCTGAACATGGATCTTCCACCAAAGCTGTAAGTAACTTTAGACTGGTGTCAGGCAGGTCCAACACACCACCAAAACGGTAGCCATGTGTTTTGCACCAGGAGGTGCTGATCTATTATGATCCTGGTAAAAACAGCACTCACACTTTGTAAGGGATCATTTAAAATGCTTTATCAGAGCTACGACTATAAGAAGAGAGAATAGTATAGATAGCCTTACATCGCTTTTAGATGCCGGGAACCCTGAGTGGTGTATCATTGAACGGGACTCCGACCGTATGCAGACCCCATCCACAACAGAGACTCTCCCCTTCCAGTAATTTGAGCTATTGTAGGATTTTCTTACAAGGAAACAGCTCTACAATGGTATTCTGGTCAGGATCACACCACCATGTCAAGCAGAATGCCATACGCTAGTGAGACAGAAGGAAAACAAGAACCATCATTCTGACTAAAATGAGTGCCTAGCATGGTAGAGACTCAAAAACAATAAACCAAATGGCAACAAGTGTTGCGCAGATAGGATTAGAACTGTTTGTATCACTGCCAAAAACTTTTATTTCCCCAGAAGGCTTGTTAAAGATGGGGAAAGTTTGATATTGGCTGGAAATATTGTGTTAATAGAGGGAAATTCAAGTCCTGTAAAAGAAAATTATTGTGTGCTACACAAATGTAATAAAAAGCTATTTGAAAGACACACAGAGTAGTGTATCATGGGTAGAATAGAAGTGGCTGTGAAAGAAATTGTGGTTAGGAAAACCTAGCACTCTCTCTCACTTTCTAAGACAGATTCAAAATTAGAAAACAGCAGACAAGCTGGAAAACAAGTATGTTTTTCTATGTAAGAGGTAGCCAGACACAGAAGTTCCCAAATTTGTTGCTGGAGGAGTGGGAAATGCCATGGGAGGAAGAGGAAGAACAGAGTCATTTCACAGTTTGAAGTCCAAAAGTCTATCTACATGGGGAATGCTCCCCCAGATATCCAAAGATCTGTCCCACAACCCATGCTGGTGGGCAATGTGGATTTCTGCTTCATGTAAACCCTAGATGCTCAAAATACTGTGATTAAAGAAAAAATATGGAACAAATAAAACGTCACCAGAAGGCAGGTAGCAGGTGGCTATCTGGACACCAGAACAGCAAAGCAAACCAACCTCTTTTTGGGCTAGAAAAGCAGCTGCACTGGTTTTGGGGTGGAGCGTTTGAAACATCGTTACACATCTGCTGCAGAAAGGATGCAAGGCTAGGAATGGGAGACAGAATATTTTTTAAGTCAAAAAATTGGTAGGAAAAAGCAAAAAAAAATCCAACTGATTGCACTAAATCAACCAGCTTTCCTCAGGAACAAGAACTTTTCCCCTAGGAGCCCACGGAGCCGTGGTGTAATGGAAGGGCCAAGTGCGGCTGAGAGAGGCTGTGAGGAGCCCAAAGGCTCGCCCGACACAGCAGCCGGCAGTTGCCTCCCACGCTGCTGCACCTCGCTGCCTGGAGGGGCTCTCCAGCGTGGCCATAGCCCAGCTCACCCGACACCCTGTATTGGGGTGTGGGACCCAGCAGCACCCTGCTGGGGGCAGGAAGCCTTGAGAAAGGTTGAAGGGGCAAAGGCAAGAAGGAGCAAGGTTGTGCCACAGCTGAGGCAGGGTTATGGCACACCATCCTTCTTGGCCATTGTGATAGTCCCACCACACTGTCTACAACCTGGGCTTCACTTTGGGCTCAGGCTTTTCTCCAGGTCCCCGCACCCAGGCTGTCTGCGTCTTGCGCCTGCGGCGTGCTGACCTGTACATCTGGACAACTACATGTAAAAGCAGTTTCTCACTGTCTCACATCTTAATTACCGCATCACCTTGTCCTCCAACCTGGACAAAAGCTGTTCTGATCCATCATTTCACACAACGGTCCTTCTCTCAGCCCATCGTTACGTGGTCTTACCTCTCCCTTGGCAGCATTCCCTCGTCTTGGCTACTCGGCTGTAGAAGGGCAGAGGCGGGAACATGCTCCTAAGGGCACATGCAGACTTACAAGTTACATTACGGTGTACCTTCCTTGTAGCCAGCAGCAAACAACCTCTCTCCATCTAAATTCGCTTTCAGTTGCCGTGTATCCAGCACATGCTCCCCTGAGGAATCAACACAGTGAAGGGCAGAACGTGCAGGAAGGTACACGAGGGAGAAGCAGCGAGCACCAGTGCAGAATTCAGACTTAACCGTCTGGCTGTTTTTCACAAACTTGAAACTGAGTTCGTAAATGGAGAGCTCCAACACCCCGGCCACAGCAGGGGTAGCAGGGTCTTGGTGGTACATCTTCACCGTGAAGGACAACTGTGCTGCTGAACTAGTTCTTCCCGGCACCCAGCTGTTGGTCCGTAAAATGGCTGGCACAACAGTTAGGCCACACTACCTAACAACAACAGTTAGGCCGCACTACCGTGCATAACCAGCCTTTTCTTGTGGGGAAAGGGTATGAATCAAAATGGTGACAGGATCTTTACACTCCCAGGCTGGATCACCGCTCGTAGCTATGTTCTTCATAACACGGCTGAACAAAGCAGAGAACGGCATGGGGCAAACGCACCCCAGGGCAGCGGAGGGCAAGATGGTGCCCAGGTGGAGGCGGGGTGGGAAATGAGTTTAACCTTTCAGTCCTGCAGGCACAGCATTCACACTTGCTCAGGAAATACTGCCAAGGACATCTAAAAGCTCTTCTGTAGTTCTGACGTTCAGTCAGGACCTGAGACTAAGAAACAGCAACACTACCCATCTTCGGCCACAAAGGAGACGCTGTCCCAGCTTTAGGGGGGCCATTTCCCCCTTCTCAGAGGGATGGGGCAGAGAGACCCCCACGATACCCACATGGGGCTTTTGGCAGGGAGTGAGGAGGAGGAGAAGCCACTGCCAGACGACGAGCAAAGCGAAGAATGCTTTGAAGGGTATCTTCGTAATGTTTTTTACATTACTTTGCTGGCTGGACGGCAGCATGGAGCATCTGTTTCCAGCTACAGAACTGCTCATGGAAAATACTCTGGCGGTTGCAGAGGCTCCCTGCCCCCTCCCCAAGGCCTCCCCCCAAACCGCACCAGCGCTGGATTGCAGGCTCCATCGCTCAGGGCGTTTTGCTTGTAATCACTGGCAACAGATTTATACGTGGAGTCCAATTATGTCCTCAAATTTATGATTATAACGGAGTGATTTATACTGCAAACAAAAGAGCTAATGGGTCACAAGACTTGTCTTCCTGTGTTTCAGTTTGCTTCCCTGATGCTTTTTTTCTTCTTTCACTTTTGGGGGAGTTGGGGTTTGGGTTTTTGCTGGGTTTTTTTCTGCCACAGAAGCTGCTTCCTCGTAGCTTGACTGTACAAGGCAAGAGGGAGGAGGCAGGCCAATAGGAAGCAGTGACTCGCTGCGTCTTGTGCATTTAATTGTTTTTAATTTATGAGCTGTAGGCAGTCAGCTGGCTGCACATTAAAGTTTCTTTAGGAAATAACAGAAAGGGTTTTCCTTGCAGTGCCTGAAAGTTTTGCATCCTGAATAAAAACGGTGGGAGAGTGCAGGCCAGCATCGGCACTGGCGCAGCACCTGCGTACAACGGATGAACCTCAGGCTCCGTTGTCACTCTGGGCTTTTGCTGCATGAAGGCAGCGAAGGGAATGTACAGCAGCTCTAATGAAATCAGAAAAGCTGATGACAACGGATGCTTGCTCTGACGGTGTGCACTCCCTCTCACCCTGTGCAACACCATCTCCATATCCACTTATCTTCCCTGAACCGGTGAGAAACGGCAAAGGATAAAGAACAAATTAAAAAGAAACAGGATCTTGGAAGAGAAGAGCAGCTGCTGTTGTAAATAAAGAACTCCAGATGGGAAAATCACCGCACGGAAATGCAGCGTGAATCACTACAACAGGAATTATGGCTCTTTTGGTATAGCTGGATCTCAGAAGGCAAACATAGCTGCAGACACAGTGTGTCAGAAGCCTGGCATATATTATTACTATTACTAAATATTTCATGTCAGGTCATTAGGAACATCTGGTTGTAAAAAATCTCTGCAAGAAGACTGAGTAGCTCTCTGGATCTTACTGCTGACAACGGTGAAAAGGCAGATCACAGAATCACAGAATCAGAATCATTAAGATTGGAAGAGACCTTTAAGATCATCAAGTCCAACAATCAGCCCAACACCACCATGCCCACTAAACTATGTCCTGAAGTGCCACATCCGCATGTTTTTGAATACTTCCAGTGATGGTGACTCCACCACCTCCCTGGGCAGCTTGTTGCAAAAACCTTCAATTAAAACCTTCAAATAAAACCTTAAATTCTGTTCATGACATGAGGAATCCACCATCAATACCTTTCCACTCCAAATACACCTGGCGCAGGATGCTGCAGGTATAAAAGTCTACTTGGGTTCAAGGGACAACTTTCCAGTTGAACGAGAAATACATCAAGAGCTATTACGTACAAAGGCACTCCCTTCTGGCACAGACACAAGTTGCCGGAGGATGGGGAAGCATCCCTTCATATTTGCCTCGGGCTTATACTGTTCCCTGCCTTCCAGTGTGAGCAATGGTAGGGCACAGCTTGCTGGGCTGGGTGAACCTTTGTCCTAACCCACTTGGTTGCTCTTATATTCCTGTAGATGCATTTCATAGCAAGTGTGGTCAATTATTGGTAGATCTACCTCCTCTAAGATCTTCCTTCTGTGAAAGAGTATCTCAGGTCTTACCTACACAGTAGTTTGCACTGGTGTAGCTATTAAGTGTTCTAATGAGTCTGATTGAGTCAATGAAATCTTATACTGTAATGCTGTATTTTGGCTTTGCTTAAACTGTGGGGTTTTTTTATTTTCAACAGATTAAAAGAAATCAGAACAAGCCACTCTTAACCGCTAGTAGCCTACACCTACACTGTCCTATCTAGCCACACCAGCTAAAATACGCAATGTTAATTAATCCTTGGTATTTTGCATGCAGAACAGACCTTTCTTGCAGCTTCTTGGAGAGGCTTTGCTCAGCATCATGAAACTGCTGCTGTTGTAGACAGGAATTACTTTTTGAGAGAATATGTAGAGGTAATGTAATGCAAGGGTCTAGCATGTCACTCTGCATGCCACCAGGTTGACAGCAAGCCCTTCTCTGGTCACTGAGGAGTGAAATACCGCAGCATTGACAGCACTCATGCCTCAGGTTCGAGTCTTCAAGGCGGTGGAAAGCCATCTTTTCCCTGGAAAGGCTGCTTAGAATAATAAGTTGTCTTTGAGGCATCCAGGCCCAGTATGGCATGAGCGCTTTGTTCCATTGCACTAAGAGCAAACTTAAACTTGGATTTTGGACTGTTTTGGAACACAAGTATAAATAGGAATTATACCCAACACATACTTTGCACCTTGCAGTGACAGAATGTGCTCAGAATTGTTCTTTCCATTTGTCTGTTCCTGCTTCCAACAAAATGATTCAACCTTGCACACCATTCAGAGCTTGAACCTTGTGGGGGTTATTTTACATCCACATGCTTGCAGAGATGAGAAAGATTTTTGGACCTAAGGCCATACTCAATGTTTAAAACAAAATCATATGGAAAATATATTGCAAAAACCATATTGGGAATGTTGAACTTTCAAAAAGACAGTATTTAGAGCAGCCGGCTTCTATTAAAGGAGAGTGCAGAAGAAGTTGGTAAAGACTCATTGTATCTCAAACAAAGCTCCGAACTGAGGACAACCCCTTTCATAAGCCCAGTTTGATGTTAACCAGCCTCCTAACACTACAAGCAATATATACCCCAAGGTCAAGGCAACCAGCTTTCCTGGGTCAATCCGTTCACTCCACCCTCGCGCTCAAAAAAGGAACGCATTGCAAGCCTCCTGGGCTGATCCCAAAGAGCAGGGCTGTGCTAGTCCACCTCATCAAAAAAGGAAAAGTGGACCAGCAGCATGGTTTTTGTTGGCACCGCTACGTGTAACTCACTCCTCGGCACTCACTGCTCTGGAGCACGAGCACAGCCGTTGCGGGCAGGCTGCTGAGGAGCCATCATACAAGCCCACGCCAAACACCAACAAGGGCTGGCACTTCTGCCCATCGGCAGCGTACCTCCATCCATGCCCTTGTCACCTGCAGGTGGGACAGCTGCCTTCTCCTCCCCCGGGCCCGCAGCTCCGGTGTAGCAGGGCCAGAGGCCAGCGGAGGGTGAGCCACGTCCCTGCCCCGGGCATGGGGAGAGGGGAGCAGAGCCCGGGGGTCCCCTCCCCGCGGGCTGGGTTTCCGGGAGCAGCGTGGGCCCATCCACCGGCACTGCTGTTTTTTCTCCAGGCTGCTCTTGGCTTCCTCCTGTGCAGCTGCGCTCTCCACATCAGAAGGGACTTTTCAGAGAAAAGTGAAATTAGTAAAAATTAAGATAATTGAACACATTTTGTTTTACCAGAGAGACTGTTTGTGGTTAGCAAATAGACATGAAATGTTATAAACTATTTTCTAACAGTACCCTATAGAGATGACTTGTCTGTAAAACATGAAATAAAACTGGCAGAAAACCACCACATTGACTTAATAAAACATAACATTAACTGACACCAAAAAACAACCTAGTTGAGAAGTAGAAAACTTTACAACCTCAGTTATTTGAAAAATACAGCGGTAGCCCAGCTATTAAATCGAAAGGGATCATTAGGGTAATTTGCGTTATTTGGTTCACTGCTATTAAATGTGATGCCATGAATGCATTGGGTTGGAATTTCTCTTACTCTGTTATTCTCCTGACTGCTGCTGCTCAACAAATAGTAAAACACTAATTGCCATTTTAAAACCATACAATGTTTTGCAACACTCATTTAGAAATATTTCTAGCCAAGTCAATCAAGGCTTCAGAGTTTATGGAGCATCTACCTTCCCAGTGCATAATGGTACATACATTCTTGCCATACTCCATGGCTCAAACCAGGTAACTAGAGGTACTGCCTGGGTCTAACCAAGGCCCTGCAAGCAGATATTGCTAGTCCTTTCTCTCTTTTAACTGGGATTTTGCAAGAACCTCTGTGCACAGAAAAGGTGAAAACAATAGGAGGATGCTAACCTAAAATATAGTTATGTGTTCACACCTGTATTTTTGTACCGATGTAGTCGATTGGAACTCTGCTAATGAGCCAGGACCAGCATGGCTGGCACTACACAGGTGTGGGATAAATGCAAAGCCTGGGAACGGTCTCCTCGGCACGCTGCGCTGGGCACCTGCACCAGGTGCGTGAACAAGAAAGGAAAAACAGATGAAGATCTTCTTAGCCATTTTTTAACTACTGTGGCCTTCTGGGCAATAGCTCTTAAGAGGCAGCCCTAAGGCACCTCTCACCACACACAGCAACAACATTCACGTTGACCCCAGTCCTGGTTTAACCCTTTGTGCCATGGGGCTCAGAAGAGCATCCCAGTCTCTGCTGTCCTGCCAGTCATGAGCAGCTTTCTGGAAAATCACAGGGTGTTCAAATGGCTGGTGAGGAGGGATCAATGTGAAATCACAGAGGGGTGAAGATCACTGCTCGCGCTGCAAGCAAGCCTTTGCGATGCTGCAGCTATTGCTATTTTACTTGCAATACTGCAGTGCCGACTCCTGAGTCTTTGGGTTAGGAATCTAGGGCACCAGGTCATCTTGACATCTGATTTGTCAGCAAAAGGCTCAGTGTAACCCACCACCATGAGGTGGTGCACGATCCCAAAGACTCGCTGAAAAGCCCTATCCCATCACTGGGTGGGTCCTGGCCCTGTTCCTCTCTGTCTGAAGTGTCTCTGTTTTACCACGTCTCCTTTAATAGCAGTTAGTCGTTTGTTCACCTTTAGATGTACGACTCCCCTGGCAGAGTCAGCAATTTCCCCATCTCTTTCTAAAGACAAGCACAGCACACATCGGGATCTCAGGGATGCTTCCAGCCACCTCTTCACCAGGCAGACACCGTACTTGAAAGACACCCCACGTGCAACAACAAATACAGCTACCGTAAACTTTTTTCCCAGTACCTAGGCAACCACAGAAAGAAAGTTGGGGGTTTTGCTGGTGGTGTGTGTTTTAAGAGCATCTAGTACCATGGGTTATAGCAAATAACTATGTCTCCTGAGTGGTAAAATAATATAAAGAAATTAATTAGGAGAACAAAGTAATTATATGGAATAAATGTATAAGAGCAATTGATTCAGCCACCCCCCCTTAAATTCTAAAGTAGTGTGCCATTTTTCTAAGAATAGAAGACTCTGAAGGACAACATGCAAAGATTTAATATGCTTTTTCCTTTAGGCTAAACTAAGGAAAAATTGGCTGCCCTTTCCTGGAATTAACAGCAAACAGGTCACATTTATTATCTTGCCACTTATGATCAAGAACTAGCAATTTAACTGTTCCTAACTGCGTTGGTTTGGCCATCTCCTGAAACTGCAGATGGGTTGCGGTTTATATGCAATCTTATCTTCTAGAAGTGACTAATATTAGCATAACGTGGCACTGCAGTCTTGGCATTCTGGAAAGCTGGTGAGATCCTAGCCCCAAATTCTCCTGCCTAAATGCTGCTGGTAATTTCAGCAGTGTTCGTGTTATTACTGTGATTTATGTATATAGGTCCCAGATAAGTTATCCACAAAGGAAAAAATAAATGACAAATTTCTTCTGAGTTGTTTTTTCCCCTCCTGGGATCAAAATTTCTTTAGAAAAAAGATGATTATTCTCTCCCCATGGCTATAAATTCCTCAGCCAGCTCCTCTGTTACCATGCAGTCTGCTGGGCATATTCCAGAATTATTTCTGAAGTTTTCTCAGACTTCCATATAAGTCCAAAAATTCCTCAGTCCTGCTCCGTGCCAGTGCGACGGCCGACCCTTAACTGCTTGGTATAAATTTTTGAAACACCCAGTTCCACTGATGCTGAGCAGCCAGTTACATTGATCGGTAAATTAAGGACACAAAACCCGCACAGGGCTTCGGGCAAGCGCTGCCACAAAAATCGCACCCGTCTCCCCAGCAGCTGCAGTGCTTGGTAGCAAACCAACCTGCCCCAGAAGCCACGGGGACGGGAAGCATCCAGCCATCCCCGCGTGGATGCCCCATTCATCACCCTCAGAGAAAGAGGTGTCGTGGGGCAGTTTCAAAAAAGGGGAGAGGGGGGAAATCGCTATCTGTGCAAAAATACATGAACTGTAGGAAACAAAATAACACCCTTCCATCGGGGGCAAATAAATTACTGCCAGGCTCCAAGTCAAGCATGACTTGAAGCACTTTGTGAAAATAGATGCAGCATCCTCAGTGTGGTGGTGTTCACGGTGAGGGCTTCCTACCCGGACCTGGTGTCCCAGCCGTGGGGTGGCTCCCACGCCTGCCGCGGGCTCAGGGTGGAAGGCAAGCATCTTCTCGTGGCCTGTGGATCCCTGTTCCCTGCTAAAAGAGCGAATTAGCCAACAATAACACTGTTTGTTTTGTTGCCATCTCAGTAGACGCTCTAATAGAGCTAATAGGAAAAAGAAACCTCACCAGAGAAGGGAAAGGTCGGAAGGCTAATAAAATAAATGCAACTATTGTGCATTCACTTGGCAATCCATAAGGGAGTGTGACTTTCTTTTCTTCTTTTTTTTTTTTTCCCCAGTAGTGAAAGAGTCCATTGATGAATCCAAAATGAAACTTCAGCTTTCATACAAGATTTGTTACTGACAGCCACGTCATTGCAGAGTCAGGACCTTTACGTAGGCTGCAGATTTAGGTTTCCACTTGCTAGATTCCCCTTTCATTTTGTTTCTTTGTTTTTTGAGTTTTTCTTTCAATTAGTTCTGGCTATCAAAGAGAAGCAGTGCTCTCCATGAGAAAATATTGGCCAAAAAGGTAATTTTATGCCACCAGCACTGCTGTGTTCTTGAAGGGCACAGCTGGCCAGATGTGTTAGCATTGCCCAGCTAGGTGATTTATGGTCGTTTATCTTTAAGCTTGCAAGGGTTTCTCTGCTTCTAATCAAGCACCTGTGGAAGTGTTTGGCTGCACTGGGGCTTTGAGTGGGCAAACTGCAGTTTGATAAACGGTTTACTTGTGAGCACACTCCCCTCCAGCACCGTATCGACACTGTGGCGTGGCTGGATTCAGGGACCCCCATTCCCCTGTGCCTAAGAGTACACACGCAGACATACGCGTACATCCCGTGTACCTGAGAGCCTCCAGGTACACGCAGGGCTGGAATTTGATCCCCTTAACAGCAGCAAAGTCATCACAGTGCTGGCAAAGGCGTCCCCACGGACAAGGAATTTAATGCAACCGCTACCCCTCTCTGGGAAGGATGCCCTTGGACCTGCCCTGCCTGCCAGCAAGGGTCAGGGCTCTGAAGCAGCAATGGCAGCCTGGGGCTATGAGCGTGTGGGCACCTTGGGAAGACCTGAGCAGCACCCCAGTGCCTGCCCTGCACCCAGGCAGGACACGTGACTGAGGCAACGCGTCCTCCTGCGCTGCCAGACCTTGGCTCTCCTCATGGTCAGTGGAGAAACAGCCATGACTGAAGCAAGGCAGCGGTTGCAAGGCCCCTGAACACAGGCCACGGTGCTAGGAAGAGCTGATCACCAGCACAACAGAAACTGGGAGAGAAAGCAGCCTGAAAGGCTGCAAAATAAGTTGCATGGCCACACTTAACAGTGCTGGCTTCTTCCCAGGATCCAAGGCAGAAGGACACCTGCTGCAGTGAAATTCTCCCAGGTCTGCAGAAGGACACACTCGGGATGGATCCTGCCTTTCACGTCGGCCAGCACGCTTCCCTGCTATGGACGCCCACACAGCTGTCAGCCGAAACAGCAGCGCCTGCAACTCCCCTAACAGCCCGAAGGAAAGGTCTACTTTGAAAATCTGTCAAACACATGAGGAGGCTCCATCCCGCCTTCTTGTACAACAAGCTGATGCAAGCGAACACCCAGCCCCGTGCCCTGCGGCAGAGGAGGGCAGTGTTTTGGGGGGATGCACTTCCCTTCCCAGCACACTACAGAAGAAATACTAGAGAAGAAATTCACCGTACCAGAGAAGAAAGAACATCTGTCATGCCAGCCACCCCTCTGCAGCACTGGAGCTTTTTCCTAGGCAATACATTTCTTGTTTTAAAGGGTCTGCTTTGGGGCTTTTCACGTAAGCCTTTACCGAAATTACACCATGATCACAGAAAGCTACTTTTGTACTCTACCTAGTCTATATATTTCACAGGTAACAATATATCCTGCCTCAACTGCTCTTAACTTTATTTCTCTAAAAAAACAACAGCCTGAGATTCTTCACACAGTTAATGGGATGCTGTGGTAAGTAAACAAGGGAGTAATAAGCATCACTCGCAAGTGCTTTTCCTCTCTACACACAGTGTGGTGAAGGCAGGACAAGGAGAGCTGTAAGTACCAGGATGACAACCATGCGTACAAAGGGATGCTGGAAAAACAAAGCAGGTTCCTAGATCAGCTACAAGAAAAATCTCATCTTTGGTTGGTGTCCATCTTCATGCATTGGTGATAGACCGTACAGGAAATGTCTCTTGGCAGCTCAGTTAAATAAAGCAAAGCATGGAAACACGAAACTGGCTTGTGAACATCCTAATTAAGTTTTCACTCTACATAAAATCCCATTGCTCGCCACATATAACCTCTTGGCAACGTGAATCTCCTGCCTACATTAGTACTACAGCTCCTTAGTTTTCCCGTAAGAGTTTCCTATCCAAACTCCTTATTCTGCTGGAAAAAACAAATGATATTACATCAGTGTGATTCAGATGGGGATTAGTTATCGCTGTCTCTAAAACAGAGATCATCTTTTCTTTTTGAGGCTCTTTTGTATCATATGGGATTGGTAGGCCTTGGAAAACCTGGTTGTTCCATACATTTTAGTGCAGAGGCTCAGACTAGCCACAGGCATCCTACTAATCTACAGGGTTACACACATTAATAAGAGGGAGGCAAGGATTTGATCAAAGCTCCCAGCTTCTGGAGGGAGGGAGAACTCCCCTTCTCATCAGGGAGAAAGACAGGAAGAGTAAAGCAAATGATGTGGGAATTGAGAAAGGAAAGAAAAATATATTAAATTTACTGGCTTTAAAACACAAAGAGACAACACGATCATCCATTTGATATAAATTCTTGCATAAGCCAGGCCATGACATGGTTGATTACCTCCAAACAAATACACGGGTAGTTTCTCTACAGCTGTAATTACTGGTATCTTCAGGATAAGAGCATTTTCTTGTGTGCCAACATAGCAGTATTTTACCAGCATCAGCCATTCACCTTGTGGGAATACATTCCTATACCCCTTTCCAGATGTTGGATGTGAATTCTTGTGCAAAAATACCTCAGAAATTGCCAATACATTCACATGGGGACCTCATCAGAATACGGGATGTCCCAGACCTCTTTATTAGAGAACAAATACTGCTATTCAAACTTCTTCGAAGTCAACATCCCTCAGAGGAAAAACTGTGTCAGATTTTTCTACAAGCTCTCATTACCACAGCGATATTTATGGCTGTGCCTTAGGGGGAGCAAGCAGACAGCTTAGTCTGTCCCATGCACAGCCAACGTTCCCTGGGCCCTACTTACAGAGAGTGTTCTTTTAATATAAATTTCATCTCAAGCCAAGGGTTCAGGCAATGACCTTCTAGACACCACTACAGCCCCAGCAGTAATTGCTTGGGCAGAACTTGATGCCACGTTAAATTTTTTAACCTTAATCTGTTAAATTGTACTGAAAGAAGAGCACACAGCCCATTGCTTATAGCTGTTCTAATCCAGTGTCATCAATCAGACATTGACAGACTGTCATCATGAAAGAACCCCAAGGGCTCTTTCAGTTCCCAATGAAAAAATACAAAACACTTCTCGAGATATTCAAGCTTTCTCCAAACACATACAAATCTGACGTCTTTTCAGAAGGCATTTTTCTGTTCTCCGTTGCTTGTGTCCCTTCTGAAGTATTTTTATATCCTGTCTCTTAAGGAGAAAATTGCTATTGAAATTTCCCAAAGGAGTTGTGAAGAATGGAAGTTTTACTTGCTGGGGATGCAGGACAAGAGCAGCAGTCAGGACCTCAGGGACTTCTGCAGCTTGAGAGAAGTGTTGAGACTTGCCTGATATAGAGATCACTGAAATGCAGCTGACTTCTTACTCCATGACACACCTGGCTATTAATACCACATGTGAACAACTTAACATAAATTGGAGATAAATGCATTTGTTCAGAATTTAGACCTCTACATACTGACATCTCAAATTCACCTGTTTCCTGAACTCTTTTTTTTCCCGAAAGTTTCACTAGCTTCAGGAAATTTTCACCTGAATCTGCG
Organism: Phaethon lepturus; assembly: GCF_000687285.1. Lineage (NCBI taxonomy): Eukaryota > Metazoa > Chordata > Aves > Phaethontiformes > Phaethontidae > Phaethon > Phaethon lepturus. Next base: position 20,377 of record NW_010534023.1, on the reverse strand, counting down.
CCAGTTTCAGTTTTGAATTGCAATGCCTCGCTTGGATTAGCTCCAAACCAAATTAAGTTTATTACTCAAGTTCAGAGAATAAAGGTGATATGCCAAATTTGAAGAAAAAAAATTCACCTGGCTCTCAGCAAACCAAAATATTTTGCCAAGGTAAGATAACATACAAATCAATCATTCTAAACGCAGGATATATATTTTAGGGCAATTTTCTCATTATTTTCTGCATAATGCCATTTTTCCAACAGTACCACATGATTATTTGCCAGCTGTACCAAGCACCCTTCCATTCTGTACTATGTAGTGATGCTTGAGATGACAGACTTCATCCTATTAGGAAGAACACAAGAAATTTCTACAGCCAATTTTGTTTGCGTTTCTGGCCACCTTGAAGATGAATGAATCACAGTATTGTGAAATGCCTACGTGTCCTAATAAACCAGAGCATCCCTTTGGTTAATGGCAAAGTTGCATTTCATTTGTATTTGGTCCCATTAAAAAGCACAATCCCAGTTAAAGGTGTATGACAAAGAGCACAAAATAGTCCATGGAAAGGTTACAGGAAAGTGGTAGATCTGCTTGAGTTCCTACCACAGCAATGCACGGCTTTACTCCAACAAGAATGAAATGAAAGCAGGTCGCTTCAGCGTGACAGCTCTTGCTTTTTTCATGTATTTGAGCGGATAGTGTACCATGAACAATACTAGAGAGTTCCTGGGGGAAAAAGATGAAAAGGACTTTTTGTTCAAAAACTGATTTTTTAATTTGCATGGCATCATCTGAACATTTTTAGAGAGCACAAGAAGCCGCCAGGGGTTACTACTGTCTGTTCCCTTCTCTTTTGCCACGTGGCAAATAAAGTGCCATAAAGTGGATTATTTTGTTCCTATAGAAATAAATACCGTCTCCTGCTGGAATTGCTCTTCCCTGCCTATGTAGATCATCCAGCTACCAGCTCTGCCGGAATCATGGTGATCTGGGATGTGCAACTGCTGTCCATCAGAAAAGGTGGATGTTTGAGTCTGCCTGTACATCAGATAATAAGCCCCACAAGCTGCTACAGGCTCTTCTGGGAGCATTTTGTTTGGTGAGAAGGAGCAACTACCTCTAGGAGAGCAGGGGGTCCATACTTATGTCAATGCTGCTTAGTTTAATGTTAGTTCAAGCTGACAGAGAAGGTTATTGTGGCAATGGGATATTGTTTGGTCTGGGTGGGGCTTGTCTTTTATACGACACGTTTTTCTTAAAGATTAATGTTAGCAAGGCTGGAGCATTCTGGATAATCCCTGACTGCAAGCTGAGAACTTGACAGATGAGGTCAATGGAGGTGATGGGTTGTTTTGGGTGGATGGTGGTGATACTAACTCCTGTGGGCAACTTTTAATCTTCATCAGAAAAATACTCTAACAGATGACCAAATAACTGGCTTTCTACAATCGCAGTTTTTTTCTTTTGTTTTCTTCCAGTTATACCCTTTTTCTCTGATTCCTTGTTTTTTTCAGAAAATTTCCACAGGTTTCTCACCATTATCAAGAATAGGATACAAACTAGTAAAATAGACAGAACAAAAGCTGTCTCCTCCCTCTGCCTCTTCTGCTGCATTTGCTTTTCTGGTCAAGATGAAGGATAAAAATTGATCATTTCTGCAAGAGAAGCTGAGGTTGCGTTGCTTTAAAAAATAATGTTATTATCCCAATTTTCAGGCTATCGTCTCTTTTTTGTGTTTTCCTGAAAAAAAATAACATAAAATACTGATGCTGTGACTTTCAAATAATTCTCTCCTTTTGATCTGAAGTCTTACAGGTAGTTCTTTCTTCTTTTTCCCTTGTTTTTCATGTCGTTGATTCCTACTTGGTGCTATATTTAATTTTTCACTGTATTTAGTTTTGCGCTCAAGTTAACATATCCCAAATGTCACTGCCAGCTGCCACCAAGACAATCATTCTGCCTTGAGATGAACAAATTAATTGTGAATTCCTTTGAAAAAAAGACCAAAAAAACCACTCTGCAGCCAAAATATCTGTAGAAGATGAAGCCTAAATTTGATCATGACGAAAATCAGTAAATCAGAGTTCTTGTTTAGCTGCCGTTACATGTTCTCTGACTCAGTCAACAAGTTTATTTCATTCCTCTTCCCCTTTCAGGCCAATAGAAAATCATTTCATGGAGCTGGAAAATGCTTTGGGCAAGACTGGGGTAAGCAAATAACTTATTTATTGAATACAGAGTGTTGACTGATTCAAAATGTCTTGCCAATTCATCTGAAGTCGCCAAACACTTGGAGCCAGACAGCGGATGTGGGGCTCAATTAGTGGAACGAGAGCGTGGCGAGGGCAGATGGCTCCCCTCGGGCAGTCGGGATACTGCCCACAGTATGTTTGAGGAACCCAGTCTCCTTTTTAGGTAAGCATCTCGGGCACTGGGCTGGAGGGCATCACCTCTGCCTGACTACCCCAGCTAACGAGCATTTCAGTAATTTTGGCTGCAGGAACTCAGAATTCATCACCTCCAAAATGCTCCTGGCATGGCAGGCAGGGCACTCTTCTGGGAGATATACAGTCAGGTCCACTTCAACAGAGGACGAATTCAATGCTGCTCTCCTGCATTTTGGATGAGTGTCCCAACTCCCTACCCAGAGGGCAGGGGTGAAGCTGCAGCACTCACCGCCTCCCTCCTTGCATGGACGGTGCTGCCATCCCACCCTTTTTCATTCATCCAGAAATAAATCAAGGGGGGAAGACACAAGGTCTCATTTCTTGGGGCAGGGGGAGGAACAAAACATATTTTTCCTGAATTTCAGTTCAGAGGCTAACAGGAAGCCTTCATTTTTTATGACATTCATAGTGCAGGACCAGCTTTTCACCTCTGTGATACGTCTGGGTAACTGCCAAAGCAGTTCCAGCCCAAGCGATAGATTTTTAAGGCCAAGGCTTTAGTGGTGAAGCAATATGAGAACCATACACATTTATTGCCACTTGGATTAACCCGGCAACACTTACACGTAAACAAGGTCTAGTGGTGGACACCTTCTCTCCTTCCATTGTCAGCTCGCGCTCTGCCACAAGGCGCGGGTTCCCCTCCAGCGCTCGGTCCTAGTGGGGAATCAAAGCATGGAAACCACATGAGCGTTGATTACACAGCCTCTCAAGTCTGGCAGCCAGATGCTGGATCGCAAACCTGAGCGTAACCAGATGGTTTTTCTGCCATTTTTTCCCCCAAACACCCCAAATAGGCTAACAGAATGACACACACAGAGATAAGCTCACCATCACGTTGACATGTTTAGATATACACACATTAGCCCCTTCAAAACTGTAATCCCTAAGGATCCATAACTGGACAGCACAGCTAGGATTTTTGGATGTCAGATCCAGCTCAGACTCTGCAAGAAGCTCCAAGTGAGCAACGGCCGAACTAGGGCTTCTCCCTATGGCCGCCTTGATGGCAGGACCAGCCCGGGGGTGCAGCCCACAGAATCCCTCTGGCACTGGCTTGAAGCGTGCCCTAAGCTCGAAGGGTGCAGCACGTGGGGACAGATTCCTAGCTGGCCACGGGCAGCTTTGGCTTTTTCTACCCATGGAAAACTGCCCTAGGGTGAGCTCTTTGTGATTTGCAGTAACAACCACAGCAGGAAGATCGTCGCACTGTGGTGACCCACCGGCTGCTGATGCAAAGGGCTCAGGCAAGGGAAAGAAGGCCTTGATGGGACAGTCCTACATCCCAACATGAGCTAGCTCCTCGGGTACTTCTCTGAGGCCACAGAAACACACTTCGTTCTAACGAAGCTGACATCAGAGCTCACTGGAAAGAAATCTGGGCAGCTCAACCCAGAAACCAGCAGATGCAGATGTTACTTTCAGGGACCAATTTCAGGGCTGAACCCTCATCACCAGCCTACACCTGTCTCCATCCCACAGTGTCTGTGCCAGACAGCCACACCTGGAACAAAACCATTTAGTTCCATTTAATATCCTGTGCTTCCTCCTATACGAAACACGGGTTTGACGCCCGCACACACAACGTGCGTTGCACAGTCCCACACCAGCTGGAGAGAATGCATTTAGGGCAACAATGAGTATCAGCAGATGGACAACAACAACCTCTTAACTGCTACAACTTAGTTTAAGATAAAACAAAACCCAGGAACAGCTCCTAGATAAGACAGAAAAGCAGCCCTGGCTCTGAACTGCTTTTAACTGAGCTGATCTCATGAAGGCAAGGGAAAAACTGCCATTGGAGCTTTCGACTCTCAGGCAGGCTAATTCCAGTTTATCGTTCCCATTTTATTTAGTTATGCAAAAAAGCACCAAACCCTACACTTAGCTCTCAGAAATAGTATTTCTCCATCCACAAAAAATCCAGGGGAGCGTTTTAGTTTTGCAATCCGTATTCTTTCATAAGAAAAATAAATAAGCTAAGCAGAAATACATGAGCCTTTGTTCCCTGTAAACATCAGCACCGTTTATTCAAATTAAACCCAAGGTCTTTTAAAATGGCTTGAAATCTTAAGTAGAGGTGGGGACCCCAGGTGGAAGAAAAGGGTAAATGGATTCTGACACAAGTTTCCCTCAGTGTCTTGGCCAATGAACTCACACACTCAGAGGACTCAAGAGCTGAGCTCTTCTCCGCCAGCGGGACAGGCTGGCCAGGTGTGTGTGCACCTTTTAGGGGAGGGAGAAGTCAAAGACAGTCCGACGATGCATCCTTTGAAAGACTGCATTTCCCCTCCTCCCTACAGCTGCCTACTCAGCACAATTCTGCTTGAGGGCTAAGAGTGGCTGGAAACACCCCAGCGAAGCATTTAGTCAGAAGACAAATATAGAGAGACACAGAGGGAGAGCTTTCTGAAACACCACCTTGGTGAGCCCAAAATGCTTTGTTTGAAACAGCTCTGTCTGAATGACCTTTGGAGAAGCCTGAGGTTGAAGCTCACAACAGCTGACCCGACAGAGAAGAACATCAGACTTCAGCTGTAGGGTCTGGGGAGCTTCTGGATTCCTGGAAATACTGACAAGTTTTCAATTCTGTCCGTTTTTGACCACATCCACATTTCAAAATTCCTGCAAACCTGAAGCACTTGCTTTTAGCTACCTCAGGCCCGAATTTATAGAGGCGTAACAGAGGTTGCAATATTACCCATTGCTGTCAAGGCCAAATACTGAAAGAGTACGAGTCAGCCCTTCTCAGAATCATGGTGTTACCTTCAAATCATGACAATTAAATTAACACATGTTCTTTCTCCTTACCTCTTGGTTTGCAGACCTCTGACATGCCAGTGATAATCTTTGCAATAACAGTGTGAAAACATTTAACCTTCTCTTAAAAAGTAAGGAACTGAGATTCCTGTGCAGTAGTCTTCTAATACTGCCCGTGTTGCAAAACTCATTGATAAAAATAGCTGAATTATCATGCTACTTGCTTTTAGATCTGACTTCTTAGAGCTGCAGCTCTATTGTCAATAGCATAAAGGACATGTCCTTAAGATGCAAACACGATGGCGCAGCTGGTGGGAAAGAACCAGCTAAATGGAACTAAAGCACGGCCGACCTCGCTTTGAAGGAGGTGGCCCTTGATAAGGGACCTCAGCAGAAGTAGGGAGAAGCCAGGGAAGTAAAGACTTGGTTCCTCCCCAGAAAAAACGATGGTGAAAACAAGAAAGGACTCTGGAATTGTAGTCCAGCTGAAGAAAGACCTGGACTTTTCAAAGTTTTTACCTTCCCTAGCAGGGCAAAACTCCTCCCAGAGAAAGTCAGATTCTGGAAGTCCCCAACCTGTCTGCAAATAGCTAGTGCAGTAACCATCAACTTTTGCATGTTTCCCCAGAGTTTTTGGGAAATTAATACCTTCAGAAAACTGACACTTCTCCAACTCTATGCGCAACAGGAGCCCGCAGCTATGGGACTGACAGTCATTCCATGTAGCCCTAATGCTAAGACTTCCCAAGTGCTGCACTGTGGAGAGTTCTCTTTGTTCCAGGGATTTGCCATCAACCCAGAGGGATGCTTAAAAACACCGCGGTGGGACATGTCTGTCAGAGAGCTGCTTCAGCAGTGTCACAAGGCTACGTGGGTCTGCTACCAGCTCTGGCAGGTCCAGCAGCAGGTTTGCTGACTTGCCTCTGCGCTAATTTGTCCATCCATCTCTTCGGGTGAGAAGATCCAGTGAAAAGCTGGGATTTCCCTAGAGCAGCAAGAGCCCTGCGAGGCAGCACCGTTGGTAACTATAAACCCCCGTGCCTCGGGTAGCCTGCTGCGTGCTCTGCAGTCTTGGCTTAATTATAGCAATGTAACAGACTGCATCCCTTGCGGTTACATCTCTGGTCTCTGGGTGTGAAAAGACCATTTGGAACGTCACGGGCATTGGATGTCCCTACACAGACATAGTTAGAGCCTGATGAGGCAGCCAGGGGGGAACCTGGAAGTTAGTAATTCCTTTTATTTTAATTTATTTAATTTTAGTTAGGGGTTCCTTTCTCTAGCGTCTGCCTGCCTGGCTTTAGTTCTAGCAAGACCTATATTTGACTGTACGTATTAAAATAGTCTTCTCTACCGCAGCGCTGCCCCCTCCCCATGTACTGCCAGGTGGCTTCAGTGGCCGGGGAGACTGATTATTTAGAAAGTGGAAGCAACAGCCCCAAGAGTTCCTCCCCCGTCCAGCGAGAGCCAGGAAAATTGCTCCTTCACCCGCCTCTCGGAGAGGCAGGCCAGGAGCCCCGCGGGCAGCCGCCTAGCGCAGCTGCACACTCCCACCTACTGGGAAGCGCACAGCGCTGGTGCTCGGGACGGGAGGCTGCCAAGCGCCCCTACGCGCCCACGGCCCCCAGCGCCGCTGCTTTTTGACTCGAAGGGGTAAAAACAGCTATGATGAACTCCGAGGGCATTACTTCTAACCATTAAGAAGAAAGCACTTTAAGGAAAAGGCAGGTTGAGCCTACTAAGTTACCGGTATTTTATCCGCTTGATATTAGACACAACTGCAAACACAACTCTTTTTTGCTTTATACTAGTGTAATGATTAATTTCTGCGAGGTCAATGCAATAGGGATGTAAAATGTTAGCAGAATGGCGTAGCAGCATTTTAGGCCTAATTTGCTAGATTAGAATGCAAAACAAAAACAGTAACTCTTCTGTAAACAGAGGGTTTAATACAACTGTAAGAGCCTACCAGCTCACAAGCTTAGTCACTGAGAGCATTTTCTGGAGACAGTTTGGGGTTTACTACTACTTTTCTTATGGTTTTTTTAATACATGCTCTAGATAAAGGTGAAATAAATAATTGTGAGGTGGAAAGTAGAAGCTGGAAGGAAAAAGCACCTTTTATCTATTTCCATTTCTGGCTGCTCAGCGAAGACATCTACAGACCTCTCCTGTTTCAACAGCAGGATGAAGGTGCCACCTCCAGGCTCGCTGGCACTGGGCTCCATTTGGCTGGCCTTAAATTACTTCCATCTTTTCCAGTACAGTATGAGACACACATGCTTTGCAATTCGTGTTAGCCTTCAAATGTGTTTTTACAGGTCGGAAAATTAAAAATCCCAAATGTGCACTTGCATTTCGCAGCAGTGTACTGCCCTCTGAGACCTGATTGCATCTGTTTCTGAAAGGAAGTTCAGCCACTGAAATCTGTTTGTAGTCTTCAAACCGAACTCTCTAAGGGCAGCAGCTTTGCCACCCGTAAGTACTTCTTATGGGATCACCCTGATGCACTTTGTTCCTCCGGTTCATAATACGTAATCATTCCCAAGAGGATTTGTATTAGGTACTGCGCTTTTTTTCCCCCCGCTTGAAAACGATTTCAAGATCTTGTTTTCATTTGTGTGTAGGCCACAATATGTTAACTATGTGTATTTACATGACCTCTTCATAAGCAACACTGTTAAGCAAGGACTGACAAAAGCTAGGCTCAGGGGGACTGTCAGGATGCAATCTCATAGACTTATAGAATAGTTTGGGTTGAAGGTCAAAGATCGATTCAGCTAGCGCTGAAGTTAGAAAACTCCTTGTTGCTGTCACGCAGATCAAGTCTGCAAGTGACTTAATGCTTGTTGATGAGAGGTACCCTGCACAGTTCGGGTTGGAGACAACTTTACACGTACAGCTGCTATTTCTACCCTTAGGGCCAGGAAGTTCAAGGTCGAACAAACTGCATTAGTAGTTTAGTTTTTGAGTAACGGGTCTTAGACTTGTCCGTTCAGCCAGGGCACAGGAGATCGGCTGTTTCTCCGTTCATGCAGGGAGAGACAGACCTGCCCTCCTGCACAGCAATCTCTGTAATGCAGAGCTCTAGTTCTGAACAGCGACACTGGTTCCAAGCTTACTGCCTAACACAGGCTAGTAAGAGGTTTAGGCACTTTCACTGCCCAGGCAGTTGACAGCTTTGCTAGCAGACTTGCTAAATTACAGCCACATACTTCAATTCCTAGTGTCCCAGAACCACTAGGACTTTTTCCAGATTTCACAGAAGTTTGGAGTTAAGACAGTTTAACCAAGCCCTTCCTTCAAACAAACCACACAACTAACCTTTGTTTGTTCTTTGTAATTGTCCACCAGAACAAACGTTAAATAATTTTCATTGCTTCCATATTTCTACAATTTTCCTTCAACATTTAGTGAATTTTCATCTTCCTATTCCACAAACATTCCTGTCTGCGTCCAGCTCCGGACTTTCTGCGTTCAGACTTAAAGACAGGATACAAGGCATCAGGACAAGCTCACCAGCTGACTGGAAGCAGGAGATGAGTGGAACTTCTTCTTAACCTGGCGCACAGCAGAAACCAAGCCTTACCAGCACATGTTGGGTCTCATGCTACTGGCTTCAAAGCCTCAGCAAGAGCCGGTCCTGCTTGAGGAACCCTTGATGGTTTACCTCCTCACCACCTGGGGTTAACTCTTAAGCTTCCTCCATAGCTTATACACTACCTTCCAGAGCACCAGTCTATAGGCATGTTTACCTCTGCTCTTTAAGAGCATGCAGTACCAAGAAGACGCCTGACATAGGCACAATGGCACTCACCACCAAAGCCCTGCCTCAGCGTTCACTCATTGAGGAGGAGCACTCCATTAGGGTGGTTTGATCTCTGCTATGTGGTATTTCACCACATCATACAGTCATGAACAAGGAAAGGAAAAAAGGACTCCACTGTTTGTTTCATCTTCAGGCAGACCCCATGGTGAACACAACATGCCTCCTCTGTACTGTGAAGGTACTTCTGGAAAGCAAGCAGCAAAGGATTCTCTTCATAATCTGAAGTGCCCATTCCTCCTCTAAAAAACAGCCACTGCTTCACCCCCATTCAATCCACCTTATCTGCAAGATTTCAATAAGCTTAAGTCTGACAACTAAAACCTAAGTATTGGCCTTTACTAATCCAGATACTGGCCCAATTTGCTTAAGTTAAGCTTTATATCTATCACTAGCTACACAATTTACAAGTTATGGTAAATACTGCTCCTTTCTCCAATAATTATCAACAATATTAATCAACTCTGTAACTAATATTAAATCCTTAAAAAGGATTTCCTTCAGTAGTCTTGCAACAGGAATATTCTGGGCTACAAGATGCATTTTGCATTAATTTAAGCGTTATGAAGGGCTTAGGAGGAAACACATGAGGACAGAGGCTGGGCACATTAAGTTAGGAAGATGGGTTTAAAATAAACTGATCACCCCAGTAAATAACTACAGCAAAAATTTAGCTTTGATTTGCCACCTAGAAAGTGTAATTCTTTCTGCCAGAAGCTTCTATCAGGGAAAAATCTATGTGATGCTAGTATTTACTCATAGAGACCCAGGCTTCCTCTCTAAGAAGAAAAGCTGAGCATAGTTTGTGACAGACTTCATTCACCAGCTCTCCAGACTAACAGAGGATTTTGCAGATGGCGGGAATATGGACCCTTCAGTAGGCTGTTTTTTTTTTTTTAATTCAAGTCAAAAGCTGCCAGACTGATTACCAATACACTTACTTCCCTTCATCACTGCTCTCACCTCCTCAGAGGCAAACCAAGGATGTGAGGGATGATGATACAAGTTTTAAACAAGATTATGAAGGAATCCAGACTGAAGCAGAAGTTCAAGCTGCGTATCTGGGATGAGAACTAGGCCTAGAAAAAAAAAATCCCACAGTAGAAAAAAAACCCCAACACTTTAAATGTGAAGTAAGTCATGTTTGCACAACTCAATCTTATTCAGAACAGAGGTATCTCACCAGCTGCAGCTTTGGTTAGTGACTAAAGGCTGCTCCTGTGGTGGTGGCAGTTTCTCTCCTTGCATCTGCTAATGAAAGGCATTTCTTTCTTTGCAAATACTTCTCCCCGTAATTTTACTTGATACTTTAAAATAGCAGCCTAACAGGATGGCAATGTAAGCCTATTCCTTGTTTCCCTGCGAATCCACCCTGAACTTAAAGGAGCATACTAAGAAAGCCCCAAAAACCTTTATGCACAAGGTACTATGTATGTTCAGTAGTATCAACTCTGAAATACTTGCAACAGAATTAGCTAAAAAAACCAAAACACACCAACCATTTCTTGTATTTTCAAGACCTTTTGGGCATGCTCCTTTACACCAGATGGTACTTCATTCCCACCGCAAAAGCATTAACTTTAACTTGTTATAACTGCTTCAGGAACACAGCTATGCTGAGAGAATTCATACTTGATATATGCATGTAATCAGTCTCCTAAGCTAACGGATGTTTTAGGATATACTTGAACAGCTAGTATGGAATGAGTATCACATGCTGTCATTCAGTTCCTATATGAATAATTTAGCCTGACCCAGTACTGTAATCTCTCGCCCAAGGTAACACTTCAGAAGCTAGTGCATCAGTGACAATCTCACCTAGGAGATCCAGGAAAAGGCAGCAGTGACTGAAGACAGTCAAGTCAGGCAGGCACAGCAACACCTATTTCCCCTTTCATTTATTTTTTTAATCTGTAAGAAAGCTCCATACCCTGTAATACAACAAATTACAAAAGGCGTTTCTCTTCTCCAACCATTTTCAAATCAAGTAAGTAACTGGACCAGCTATTACAAAAAATGAGTCTCTTATAGACAATTATAGAAGATTCTTCTTTTGAGTTTTATTTGTTTATAGCAACATGAAGTATGTTTCCACTTAGGTATTTTAGTGCAACAAGGAAATCCATTACCTCAATAAGCTTCAGCAAGGTGATCTATGTTTCTATATGCAATGGAAAAGATTATTTAAAGTGTCTCCCTTTGTTGCACAACAGTTTAAAGCTTCAAAAATCTACGTAAATACCTCTCTCACAGTATTAAACAAGCAGACACTTTGCTTGATTATGAAATGCTTTTGTTGGATGAGCTAAGTGTTTTCCGCAGTAGAACAATTCATTTGTAAGCCACAGGCACGACTACAAGAGTGGTATCAGAGTAGAAGTGGTGACATTTTAGTAGTCTGTGCAAGAACTCCATTCTACTTTTTGCAAGTTGCATATCTTGAAGATACATTTTCCCAGCTGATCACATTCCAGATGGCTTTCAAGTAATCAGGTCGAACATTTTTATACTGAAGATAATAAGCATGTTCCCATACGTCAATTCCTAGCAAAGGAATGAGACCTGTAAAAAAAGAAAAAAAAATGAGGATAAATTTTGTAAATCTACACAACCACACTTTACATGTAAAGTCTTATATTGCATGCCAAAGTTGTACCCTATTTCCATGCCTTTGTCTGCAGGGAGACAAAGAGCTCCCCAGCACATAGGTGCTTATTGCAACATTATACAGAACTGTTTGCTCTCCGCACACACACATATTGCATAAACCAAAAGAGCTGATTAAGATAACACCTATGGATACTCTTAGAACTGCCTTGAAGACATAACTGAAACAAGATAAAGTAATTTTTTAAAGGTTTACATCTTTTGCATAGTTATGCAAGCATCTTCCTGAGAAGTTACACCATGAAGGAGTTTCGTGCCATGCCAGTTTGCTTCCAATATTTTAATCACAAGTTATTAATTGTCTAATTACTTTACTTGCTTTTGTGATAAAATATCCTTCTTACTGAATTTTTGATGGGGTGTTTTCATGGGGGGGAGGGGGTGTGAGGGGTGGTAAAATTTACCCACATTATGCTCTATGTTCCTACAATAAAATTATTCTATTTTTTGTTTCCTACTGATAAGCAATACATGGACTACTGACAACACATGAAATTCCTTGCCATTCTCTGTGAGTTCTACAGAGCATGTTTTAAAGATATCTGCAATAGGATTTAGACAAAGAGCCGCTGCAGGCAGGATTCTCCCTGGCCATGAGCTCTTCCCTCTGTGCTGGGTGTCCAGCCTCCATCATCACTGCCATGTCACTCTACGCAAGTAAAAACATCTTCAAAAGTGATCATGGCCAGTATTACGCTGCTTGCCTAGCTGCAAGATTTATCCCCATCCAAGGCTTATTTAATTGACACTCATTACTCTTTACCAATATTAAGGAAGCAGATTATAAACCTCTCATTTCAAAGCCAGCCTGCACAGCAAAAAGAGTAATGTACACCTTTCCCTCTCCTGTCGTCTGGCCTACACTGGCAGTTCTGTGAATAGCTTCTCTGCCACAGAAAACAATCTGAAGGCAAGAGGCTTAATCTTCCTCTATACAGGCAAGCTACTCCAGTTACCCAAAAATAATCCAAAGGAGCCTAAGCTAAAACTATTGTCTTAGAGAAAGTACTTCCAAAATATGCCACATCTATTTCCCCTTTGACTAGATAGACTTTAAACCCTACTGCTCTTCACAGTTTTTAAGTCCTGCTTTGCAGATGCTGTTTTAAAAACTGCAACTGTTTTTCACTTCTGCTAGTAGTGATACTCAGTTTCCCAGCCCTATTTATCCAGCAATTTCTTCTCAGCATTCATCCACAAAGCCCTTTTCAGATCTCATACACTTGCCTATGAAAATCTACAAAGAGAGAAGCAGAGGGGAGGGAAAAAACCCTGACCTGTTGTTCCTTGCAAAGGGTCTTGATTTGCACAAGCTGCTATTTGTAGGCGCCCGTGCTCTTTGTTATAGCCAAGCCACCCCCAGCCTGATCCTTGAACACCAACTGATATGGCTGTCAGCTTCTCCTTGAAGTTTGCAAAGGAACCAAAGTCACGCTTGATGGCTTCCATCAATTCTCCTTTAAAAAAAGCACAGAAAGATCACAGAATGTCAGGTACTTAACATCTTTCAATTTCCAGATACCACCTGGAAATAGAAGGGAAGAGGAACAGAAGCATTTGGGCTCTGTGGAAAGGAAGTGTCTAGACAAACAGTGTAGTTGCATCACTAATTAACAGTTTTGTCCCAACCTGCTTAAGAGGGCAAGCAGACTGGAAAGAAATTAGTGCAGTAGTCAAACGTGCTGTTCTCAAAGACACAGTCAGGGTGCTACCAACAGGACACTCAGGAATTTACATTTTTGTCTAAAAGGAAAGGGAACGCCACAAATGAGGACTAGGAAAGAAGGTAAAGAGCTAGTTTGCATTATCTAAAAGGACAACACTAAGTGGCTGTGATTTCTTTGTCTTAGTACAAAGAAATATTTGGACATCTTTGATATCACTGCAATGAACTTAGACATAGTAAGAGGTATTTAACCACTTCCTTTAGATTTACATCTGCTTCTACAGTTAAGTAGTCTATTTGATATGGATAAGTAGGCTCTATGATTAGATCCCTTCTTTATCATACAGTTAAGCTAACCTGTACTGGGGCAAAGGGAACACAAACTAGAACTGTTTAGTGTAACAATGCATTGACAAACTACTTCCTTTCCCCTACTCCCTAGCACATTTGTGGTTTTCAGATATTAAGTGTTTGCTCAAAACCTGAAGGTGTTTACCTCCTAATTAGCTTTCTAAATAGCATGTGTAAGAATACTTCATACAGTGCAATGCTGGAGAATTCTTCATTCCTTCCACCTTCAGACAGATGGTCTTGAAAAATCTCTTGGTGATAGCTGCAAGTGCATCTTAAGACAGGCCTTAGCAGGCTTCCTACAAAAGCCTTGAACTATTCAGCTGAAACTGAAAGATGACATTTTAGGCTGACTTTCACAGAAACTTCATAGAAATTGGGAGACAAAAATAAAGGCCTTAAAGCATCTTTTCTGAGAATGTCATCTGAAAACAAATTCTATCAGAAATGGACTGGTATCAGAGCTGCTGGTTGAAATTTTAGCTTCAAAGCTTTATGCTCTAGTCTTAACTAGATCATCTTCAGAGCATCTTTGTACTTCCATGGAGTCAAAAGTCACA
>NW_010534023.1:3447-6084 GCF_000687285.1 Phaethon lepturus | reverse complement strand
CTGAACCGGAGTACAAAGTACCTGAAGCCCACCAATTTACAGATAGACATATAAACCTCATTCAAAACCCCTCAAGTTTATCACAACAGCTTTTGTGAGATCTGTATTATTGGGCCTTTACCTTTAATTGCAGGTCACTCGTAGAGAATCACTACTTTATCCTCCCAAAGGGGATTTCTTCCTTTAGGCTTTAACTGCTAAACTACCCCTATTCAAATAGGAGCATAAATCCAGCCACTAGGCTGGGTGGTCTGCAGCACATTTCTTCCCTTTCGAACCAAGTACATATATGGCAACTTAATTAGCATAGCTTTGTACAACTATTTTCTCATATGAAGGTGGAAAGGACTATACACAGCAACAGCCAAGTATTTTGCAGTGTACACATAATCAGCTTTAGAAATTAAAAATACTTAGCACAGGGATAGCTTTTTGTATTCTTGGCTTGTATACAAAAAACCCTGAATTCCTCAGAATTGTGGCAATTGTCATGCCTGCAACTTTCTGCCTGCCAGAGAAAGGCAAATTCACTCTAAAAAATAAAGATCCTTTAGACTCTTTCAAAGGGAGAAAAGATCACCAGTTCTACTGGCCCAATAAAACTGATGCAATAAACCACTGTATCAAAGCACTAACCTTTAGGCTCTCCTCCTCCATTAGGAGAAAGGTTTGTCCAGAAGATGGTGTGATTGATATGACCCCCACCATTGAACTTCAGTGCAGGCTGAAGTGACACCTGAGCTGTAACATCACCTAAGGATACAGAAGATAAAAATACACAGATAAATAAAAACATCATCATCACCACAGTAGTCACTAAGTTGCCACTAAGCCTCCATAGATCTCCAAAATCTTTCAAGTCTTACTAGCCTGTAACATGCCTATGGAAAAGATAAGGTTGGTGACTGTCATCCATATTTTAGACAGTCACTGACAAACTAGATTAAAGATTTCTTTTCTTGCACCTCTTCTTATCCTGTAATATGTGATCTGCCAATATTGCACTTACCAGGCAACCCATACTACATATTTAAGATCTACCACCATTCCACAGCAGAATAAAGCAACTAGTACAGCCAGAAAATTTTAAGGACCCAGTAGTTGTAAATGATCCAGTATTACCACTATAAGACAAGAACACTGCTCACCCATTAGCTCACTGATTTGGAAACTAAGAATTTTTAAACTTCTTGAACAATTTACAGGGCAAACAGTTTGTGCTTCAGAGAAAGCTGATGAGGACAGTCAGCACGTACACCAACAAAATGTTCTTCTTCCTCCTATGTTTTGTTTGGTTTTGTTTTTTTGGAGGGAGGTACTTGCAGGAAGAGATAGCGACGACACACGATTTTACTCCACATGACAGAACCTTGGACCTGAAATCAAGATCAGACAGCTCCCATACTTCCTCCCTCTCCACATGTCACATTCCTTAAAGAATTCACTGGTGCCTTGTGCCTCTACACGGTGTTGCACCACTTCAAGACAAGTGTTCTGAATGATATTTTGGCTTTTAGAAGAATTTAAACATTTCAAAGGTTTTTGAAGCTTTTTCCACCAGCCCAATACATTCTCTAATAAGGAATCAGTGGAGGCAGCTATTTCCTCCCCTCTCAGAATGAGTGGTAGAAGTCTTCCTACAGAAATAAGTCATCTTAACACAAACATGAAGGCAAACAACAAAGCAGTAGCACACCTGCTACTAAGGTTTTAAAACAGGATTCCAGGTTCTCAGCATCTGGTCCTAATAGAATCCTAGAATCATTTAGGTCAGAAAAGCCCTTTAAGATCAAGTCCAACCATAAACGTGACATTGCCCAGCCCACCACTAAACCGTATCCCTAAGTGTCATGTCTACACATCTTTTAAACACCTCCAGGGATGGTGACTATCTCCTCATATCCTTCAGAAACCACAACAGCCTTGGTAAGCTTTGCACAAATAAAACATCTGGATGAAGCTGTTCCAGTATGACTGGAACAGCTCACACATGTCCCCCAAAAACATAGAATTCAATGCTTTGCTAAAATGAATTACAGCACCGCTCAATCACATGCCTATGGCTTTTTGGTTTTGCTGAAAATCGTCACTGATACGGTAATGAGTTTCCTTTAGATGCAGAAACTAAAGAGTTTTCTATAAACTTTTCTTAAGAATGTCATCCTTACGCAAATTCACTTTGACATGCAATATGGTTTGTATTTTTTCCCATTCAGAAAAATATCTGTAAGTTAAAAAATAGTCTGTGACTAATGCAATCTCTCCATCTCCAGTTCTAATACTACTCAGAGCAACAAAACCAGGTGGGTACAGGAATGAAACAAAGCATCCGATGCAGTTAGTACAAACACTATTTGCTGAATTCAGGTATCAAGCAAGTTAAGGATGAGAGACCTCTCATGCCCATTCGAATTGCATCTTCAGGACATTTTCCTTTAATTTTGCATGCCTTAATGACACTTTTAAGTTCATCCAGTGCATACAACTTATCATAACCCAGTTATCGAAAGACATCCTGGGTTATTTTTGATGCCTATCACTGTTTATTCCACCATTCCTTAGAGGAATCTATTTCCCAGGACCACTAGAAACCAGAGATGGCATTTGACCACTGTCCTTAAAAGACAGTATCTGTGG
>NW_010534023.1:0-3416 GCF_000687285.1 Phaethon lepturus | reverse complement strand
CTGCTGAACTTTGCACTGGAAAAGACAACAGGGAATAAGTAACTTGCCTGTAAGTATCTTGGAATTTATTTGTATAGAGGGTCCCTGGGTTTTGGTCCAGCCTACCACACTCCTCAACACAGCCACAGAGTACAATTCAGTAAACCAAGACAGGCAGCGTAGAGGTGCCCAAGAGACCAGTTCAGCTCAGTTTCTCAGTCTACCGAGAGTGATATGTTTCCTTGTAAAGAGCAGTTAAGTAAAGCACCACAGGTCACATGATGGTGAGAAAGAACAGGAAAAAAATGTAGTAGGCACAAGTTTTCACTGAAAAAAAGTTTCAAGTTTGTATCTTGCAGATTTTGATAGACCAGTAATCAGAACCAGCTTATGATGAAACAAATAACAAAGCTCTTGTGCTGCAACCCTATCACAGAAGTGCATACTCGTTTTCAAATGAGCTGACAACATTGGGACTCAACTCAGGACAGCTTTTATTTGAGTTTTCTAAGCAGATATAGGTAGGTGAAGAACATGTTAAAGATGATCTGAAGAGAATATTTTACCTTCTATTGTTGAACAAAAGACATTGACAAGGTTCTGTTATCCAGAAGAGATGTTAGATAGTGATTAGACGTGCTGTGTAACCCAACACTGAAAGGTAGTGCCGAACGATTTTTTGATCATGCTCAGCTTTTAAGTATGGAAAAAGAATGACAATACTGACAGAACGAGGTGGCAGTTCAGACTTTGCCCTTTTCTAAAGCCTGGTCTCAGAAGTCTTTCTAATGAGGGCCAAAATATCACACACAGTATACTGGGATACCAGTTGGAGGGGGCGGGGGGAAGCCAAACCAAAACACACGGACACAAATACTGCAAACAAATATTTGTCTGCTCTGATGTGCATGACCACCACCAGTACGTTATCCATTTGCAAAATAATGCCTGCAAAATTCTTAGGGAATCTGTACCTCTAGATACACCATTTCCAACAGGAAGTGATGAAAACCTATCAAAAGATAGTATTTTTTAAAAATATCTCAAAGGATCCATAACACTGCAGATGTTCCTGCTAACCAGAAATTCTGCCTCCACTAGTGGCAGAAACCCTGGTCATTAAACAGCATAAGTAACATCAGCAGCAGGTATACCAATTTCTTATAGTTCCGGTTCCCTCCTCAATTCTGTTTGCACTAATTAAATCTCTGGAATACAACTTCCTTGGATCCACCACTGGCAGGACAAAGCAGCAACTAATCTTGATTCCCTGATTCTTAACTGAAACTCATTAGTTCGTTAATTTAGACTGCACAAGTTATTTTTAGGCTTACTTTAGGCACTTGAAAATCTCTACACTTTCATAGGTAACCAACATTCTCTATTCAAGCACACTGGCAATTCTCAAGGGCTACAGAGTTCAGGTTTACTCAGGTATACGACAAATCTCACTTTCATCCAAGCCCAAGCAGTTAAATTACACTGTGAAGCCAAATGGCAAGCACACAGAAGTAAGTCTATAAAGCAGTCACTTCTTAGACATAAATTGACACTCTTTAGAAAGATCCTCACAACAGAAAAGAAATCAGAAAATAGTCCACCTTCTTAAAAAAACGTACATGTTATTTCACACTTTCATCAGTCCAACTGAAAGACTGAAAGAAGACTGGAAAAAAGCATTTCATGTGTTTCACTATAGCCCTACCAGAACAACTGTAAAGTTTTCAAAGAAGCAAGCCTATCTCAAGATTCAATTCTAGATCTTAACAAAAAATTCCATGATTGCTTGATGTATATTTTTGTGTGTCACACTGGCATATGACCTACATCAATCCTTCATTTGATCCAGTGGCACAACTGACAGCCAAATTCGTATCTCTTCACTAGGTGTCATACACATTAACTGCACATTTGTCTTACCTCCATTTGCAGGCGACTAAGATTATTTCGCAAGAATCACCAGAGCATCTGATATGAAAACCATCAAGGTGCACAGATTTTGCTTTATGCAAGTCTGTTACTAACCTTTCATTACAAAGTATTTGTAAACGACTGCAGCTTCCTATTGATTCAGTCTCTCATGCAAGAAACTAATATAAATATGAACTAAATCCACAACAATCAATGAATTTTCTTCTAGTTTTACAGCACTGCAGAGAACAGAATTCACGCTTTTTAGTTATACCTAGTTTCCAATTGTCAGCACCACTGAAGCTTACAATGGAAGCTTGTTCCTAATAGCATTTGACTTTATTTAAACATTGAAAAAAAGAGAGCTTGAATTAGACAACCCAAAACTTTTAAAAGACATTATTTCCCCTGGAAGAAAGGGCAATCCTTTTTTTTCTCTTATATTGTTTAGGTCAATTAGCTTCTGCCTCATCTATTGACTGTGGATATACGGACCTTTTGCCAGTGCCTCTTTGTATTTCTCCTCTGCAACATTCAGGTTGTTCACGTAGGTGGCATGATGTTTGCTGTGGTGCAGCTGCATGATCTCTGCATTAATATGAGGTTCCAGAGCGCCATAGTCATATGGCAAGTCAGGAAGAGTGTGCTTTTGCCTAGAGACCAAGCATCCCAATGGTGCTATCAACTTGGCACTGCTTCTAGAAGAGAAAAAACAGAAGGAAATAGTCTTAATTAGTAGTTGGGTTTTACGACTGAAGCAGGCTAAAACCATGACTGTTATCATCAGCTGCTTTAAGTGCACAGGGTGATATCTTAAGTAAAGCAGTCAAATCTCCACTTTTCAGGAGCTCAAAGCAAGCAAACTCTGTCATTTAATTGCAAAGATGAATTCACGTAAAGGCCACAAATAGAGGGCTTCACAATGTAAAGCTGCCATTTCTCAAACCGAGCCCCCCAAACCACTGCAGTCACACACCCTCCCAGGTGTGCAGACAAGGCAAAGGCGGGGATAGGAATGGAAAGACAGCAGTAACATGCTAATGCTCAACACTTCACCTAATCTTTATTGATTAAAAAGAGAAACAAAGATATCCCTGATGCATCCTTCCCTCACTATCCATGAGGGCCCTGTACTGTGAAATAAAAAGGCTGTAAAACCCACACAGTCACCGGGTTCCCAGGACCGAACCTCTCTAGCATTAAACCAACACATGTGCTTCCCTGTCCCTACGGTGGGTAGAGGAAAACCAGAGGCTGCGTGATGGCAGGGCAGCCACCACGTCCAGCACAGAAAACCACACAGGTTCTGGTTATCTGGTTATCCTTCGCCATTTTAACGCCTTGCGCTTATCACGAGACATGACAACGACCACGATGAAAGGAGAACCGCTGGGCCAGGAGGAAGGTCAGCTCCTGACTACGTTTCGCTGGTGACCTTGGCATAAACCCTCGGGGCCCTGAAGCGCGGCCAAGCGTGGCGACCCTGGCTAGCAAGGACGAGAGGCTCTGGCCGCACCATCTCAGGT
>NW_010534022.1:0-1443 GCF_000687285.1 Phaethon lepturus | reverse complement strand
ATGCCAGACAGCCTCATCACAGAGGACCAGGCTCTGGAGGAGGTGGCAGATAGTGGGCTGCTTCTTAATGAGGACACAGCTAACGGGACTGATTAATTTGAAGAGAGTATGACCACCACAGCCTCAGAGTCGAGTGATGCAGCTCCCTCCAGTTCTGCTGTGAACCAAGAGATGATTGAAAATGTTCTGGCTGGAAAGCTGACTTCTTCCCAGGAGGAGGAGAAAACCGGCAATGTGATGGTGGAACAGGCCATCCAGACTGACATGGTGCCGTATAGCCTAGATGTGGAGCAGCTCCTTCAGAACATCTTCGGAGCTCAAGATGCCTGTCCTCTAAGCCCACCTTCTTCACTGAAGGAATTGGCTGAATTTTGTCTTGAAAGTGTCAGTGATTCTGGTATCATAGTGGACTTAATGCGAAGTGATCCAAACTCTGCCATCCTTTTGTCTCCTATAGGGTCTCCATGCAGGAAGGTGGAGCATGCAGTTAATGAAAACTGTTTTGGGAAAGAACTTCATTTTACAAAACTCCACGATGATGAAGCCTTTGGGTATGTCAGTACTTCCCCTCAGACAGGAGATACTGGAGCAGCAATCTCCTCGAGAGATCTCCTGGCTGGAGCAGCCCCTGTTGTACCAGCTATCATGTGGGCTTTCAGTACTCAGAGAGGAGGAACAGATCCCATTTTCCGTATCGGAGCATTGCTTTGTGGTTGCGGCCTGGTGGCCCTGCCCTCTTTATGCCGTACACCCTTCAGTATGAAAATCTAGAGTCTGCTGTGTCCCTGGGCACCAGCTGGCTGAGGCAGAGAGAAAGAGGTGTGATAAATGATTTAGTCCCAAACAGGATTCCAATTCAAATTTACAATTTATTAAGCGAATAGAGGCAAGCAAACAGCGCTGGGTGCGCCGGGAGTCTCTGCTCCACCAAGACGCGTGTGGTACAGTTCCTGTTCCTGGTTTATATCCTGTCTGCTAATACATATTCATGAATAGGCATGTCTTCTTCGGCGCATGCCCTCTTCTCCTTCTAGAATCTTCTCGAATTAGATTAAGAAGATTACACTTCATCACACGAATCAGATGAACAGAATTCACAGAGGGATGAGGTCACTGATAACAGGTCATTGTATATTCTGACAGAGTCCATAATTTTGCTCCTGACTAGTTGATTTGCACTCTAAATGGGTTTGAAAACACGTTCCTTGTTACTTTTAATAAAGAATATTTCTTTGCATCTATTTTACATTGTCTCAGAAATAGCAGTACCAAGCACAAAACTGATTTTTGTTTTTTTAAAAGATGAGCTGTAGCTTTCAACAGGCCTTACCTTAAATAGGCAATAGCTATTAGGCTTCCCTGCCCTGTATCAGCAATAGTGAAAGAATTACGACGTGTACCCCCTTGCTTCATCAGTGCAGTTAAAAGGACAGACACAGATGG
>NW_010534021.1:2930-9445 GCF_000687285.1 Phaethon lepturus | reverse complement strand
TACCAAACCCTTGCCACGCAAACCCGATACGGTCGGTCTGAGGAAGACTGGCACTGTATAACGTTACGTTTTCTTTCCTCCATCACTTTCTTTGCCATAGCCGGTTTGTGTTACAGGAGTGTGCTTTACTGCATGCAGGTCCTACAGAGGTAAATATGCTATTTCCCATCTGCTCTTCCCGAGCCCCTGTCTCGCATCCCAGAGCTCAGGAACGCTTTTTGGGTCTCACTTGGCCTGTGCTACTCACCCCAGTAGCCCGCTTTTAAAACTGCGCAATAAGCAAGTAAGTTAGGAAATGTTTAAACTTCTCGCTGCTCACCCAAACCTCAGGTGAGACTATAGGATTGGAATTGTAGAACTGAGGAAGGAAAACACTTTTCATTGTTGCTACGGAGGCTGGAGTTTATGTAGGAATGACTTATTCTGTTTCTTGTCTCCTTGATCTTATGCCCCCCCAAAAAAAACCCCACAGAAAATCTCTGGTACATGAGATTACAATTTGAGTGACTTCTCAGCAGTATTGCAAAATAAAACAAAGATGACAGTAGTCTTTGTGTCAAGACAGTCTCTTTTTGCAGAGAAGGAACTAGGGAGAGGCCAGAGAAGGAACTAGGGCCATAGTGGACACAAGAGCAACCACCTGTTGCAGGTCCTTTGGAGGATCCAGTGTCCCCTGTCCAGAGCCACTGCTCCAGCTCCTCAGCTCATGCCCTGTGGTCACCGTCAGATGCTGAGAGAACAGCGTGACACTTTCTAACAAGACCTATGCACATTTTCTTTATAATCTGTGTCTTTGGACAACAGGGATATGGATTCTGGGTCTTTACCTTCTCCCAAATGGCTGTGGATGAGGTCTTCTGTTGCTAGTCCACTACTTGAGGCAAAATCTGCTGCAGGAACTGCATGGCAGTGTAGTAAAGCGCATCTGTTCCTCGTGGGCACATGATCAGTATGAGTATGATGACACTGCATGAAGTCTGTACCCTGCTCTGTTGCAGATCAAAGCATGAACTGTGTCTGATCACATTGCTACAGTCAATAGATTATTGCAGTATTTGCTTTGGCATAGTTTTGAAAGCAGCTCTGAAACTTCAAAAAATGACACATCTTAAGCATAATAGATTGCCCTTTAAAAAAAACCAAAAAACATATCCACACCAAAAAGTGAGACTCTGCAAGACTAAAACTGTTTTGATATCACAGGATTTAAGCCCTGGAGGGGAGGCACAAGGCATCTCTAACACCGTGGCCAAACAGATTTCAGAGCATCATGGAGAAATATCCGTTTTGGTTTATAAGCATTGAAGTCCCGTGCTGAAGGAGCAAAGGCGGCAGCCCCGTGGCCCCATCCCTAACCGTTCAGATCCATCAGCAGCCTCTTCTGGTTGTCATGACTCAGGACATACCTGAAAGCCTGTGCCTTCCCACAGCAATGTGTGTGTTAGTCCAGAAGCAGCAGCCCACCAAGTGGAGATGCTCCAGGACAAGTAAATCAGATGGAATTAGCATCTCCCTTTTTTTCTGTTCACATTGGCTCTGCAAAGCCACAGCTGGCTCCCAAAGCAGGAGGTGTCCTCCTGGCTATTTGTAAACATCTACCATAGCCTCCATGCATTAAGAGCAGCCAGGCTGAGGGTGTACGGACTTTTGTGCTGACTGGCAGTGATTTAAAGACTGGCTAATGGCTTTCAGAATAAAAAAAAACAAAACCAAAAAAGCAGTGAGATGCCAGGGGACACGTTATAGGAATTTACTAGTTTGATCCCTAATCCCAAACTGTGGTAGGGATTTTACTAGACATCACAATAGTAGCTCACTAAAAGCTATACAGTGAGACAAAGCAAGCAAAGAATATTGATCTGGAACGGCAAGGGGGTACTTGGAGTTAGAGGCAATCCTGTGAAAGCTATTTAGACGGTATTGACATGTGGATAGCTATTTTGAAACCAATATTCAGCAAGTTTATAGGCCAAAATACAATTCTGCCCATCTCAAAACTAGGGATGAGCTCAAAAAGTCCATGTGAAAATCAATGTCAAAGGAAGGGAGAGTGGAGCAGCTCCTGAAAAAACATATAGACAACTGGAAGGGGGATCTGGGAGATGTGCAGGAGGTCCTTCAAACCCCAAAGTGTCTTCAAATGCCAAGTGCAAGTTAAGAAATTGATACTACCTTGAAGTCAGCTGTTCTTGCTGGTCGCTGTGAAGTATGGTGCTTTTCCTCTGTGCTGCGATCCAGGCAGAGCAGGTCCCAAGTGGGCTGGAGCTGCTCTCTCTCCTGCTCTTACCAGTGACAAATCTTTGTAGCTCACAGGTGACCAGGGAGTCAAAGGGGCTTCTGAGAGCAAATTTCAAACTTTGCAAGACAAAACCTGCTTTTCTAACTTTCCATGAATTGTGATAGTTGAACTGTGGCATGAATTTCCAGGTGAGTATCTTCATCTTGACCTAGCTTGTTTTCTTGGTTATTCCTATCAAGTTGGGGTGGTGGTAGGGTTTTTGTTTAATTCTACAAAGTTGAATTTACCCTCTGGTATGGGAATCCCAGGTGATAAGCTTTGCTGTTCTTCGTATTTCACTCTGCTTAATTCAGCTTTTTATTACTGTAAGAACTACTTGATGACTTAAAAATTGTAGCTATTTATTTTCAAGTTCAGGAATAATTACAAAAACTGATGGCAAGAGTTCTTACTCTTAAAAAACTTAAAAAAGTTCCTGTAAGTAACTAAGGAATTACAAATCTGAAAAAGCCTGGGCTATACTCCAGGAAAAAAGCAAAAGACTTAGAAAATGAATAATGCTATTGCTTACACCTGAACATAATACATGTAGTGAGATATCTGTGCAGCTCTTTGCGTGTCACATGAACCTTATGTGAGATTTATAAACACTTCTGGGTCTCATCATTACCACATAACCCCTTCTATTAAAACAAAATAATCACTATGTAATTAGTTATGGTGTAGTCATTTGTAAGAGCAAAACTTTGTTCCCTGCCTAAAGGGAGCTGGGGAGAGCTATAAACATGAAATATCAGTGTTACCTGTGGGATTCAATTGCTATTCAACTGCAACACGCCAGCGAAGCGTCTCCTGACTGTGGTGGTGTACCCACTGTCAGCCTTGACCTTTCCCTTAAGGGGAAAAATTGTCAGAAACTGAAAATTGTGTCAAACCAAATCCAGTCCCAACTGTGTTTCAGAATCACAGAATCATTAAGGTTGGAAAAGACCTTTAAGACCATCAGGTCCAACCATCAACCCAACACCACCATGCCCACTAAACCATATCCTGAAGTGCCACATCCACACATTTTTTGAACACTTCCAGTGATGGTGACTCCACCACCTCCCTGGGGAGCCTGTTCCAATGCTTGACCGCTCTCTCAGTAGAGAAATTTTTCCCAATATCCAATCTAAACCTCCCCTGGTGCAACTTGAGGCCATTTCCTCTCATCCTATTGCTGGTTACTTGGGAGAAGAGACCAACACCCACGTCGCCACAACCCCCTTTCAGGTAGTTGTAGAGAGCGATAAGGTCTCCCCTCAGCCTCCTCTTCTCCAGACTGAACAACCCCAGTTTCCTCAGCCACTCCTCATAAAACTTGTTCTCCAGACCCCTCACCAGCTTCGTTGCTCTTCTCTGAACACGCTCGAGCACCTCAATGTCCTTCTTGTAGTGAGGGGCCCAAAACTGAACACAGTATTCGAGGTGCGGCCTCACCAGTGCCGAGTACAAAACAAACATAGTCAATTTGTTCTGACTATGGTTCTTCCAGTCCCAAGGTGGCATTTCTTTACCAGAACTATTTGCTTTTCAACTGGAAAAACTGAAAGACTGGCTTGGAAACAAGACAGTCTTTAGCTCTGCCCCTGTGCAGGTAAGCAAACCTGCTTAAGATTATTAAAATTGATGCAATTTTACTGCAGTGTCTGAAGCTTCAGGAAACTTGGGACCCACTGCAGTGGTGTCCTCACGAAAGGTGCCCTCTGCCCAAATGAGCAGGGGCCTCCAGTGCTGCTCCAAGGGATCTGTGTGCCTTTTCTGACTTACTTTTAACATGCTGCAGAGGGGATTAGAAAGGAAACTTACTACCATCTGTCTGTGCTGGACTGCAAGTGAGCCTTTCTGGAAATTACTTGAACTCTTTGGTGTGGACAGGCTACTCAGATGTTGGTTTCCTGTGAACTGTTAGTCCATCAGCTCAGGACCATTGGGTGCTATTGCTGCCTCTCTTCAAGTGTTTACAGATTGGAGATCAAAGCATTTCCAGGTTGGTTTTTCCAGTCTCAGCACACTGCATAAGGCCTGCAATGCCAACTTTTTAAAGAGAATGGCCTTAAAATGCCACATCTTTAAATAAAAAATGAACTTTCTAATGAACATTGGCAATAAGCCCCAAAACAGGCTGGTTATTTTATTTCTTTTAGAAATGGTTCTCACTCCCTGTGCCAATGGAAAGATCTATTACTTATCTCAGAGCAAGTACCAACATCTGCTGCGTAAAAAGCACATCTGCTCAGCAGGGGGAGAGGGGACAGGCATGGAGATCGCCCCTGGAGAACATGGTAAGGGGTGGGGATTAACGGATGTCAGAGGCTGCGGGGGGTGTTAAGAGGTACTTGGTACAGCTGATTAATGGGCTGGTCCTCCTCCCATCTCAAGAAGGAGGTGACCCTGCTGAGTGAGCTCTGCTGGTGAGCTCCAGCCTCAATACTGTCTGGGGCTGGGGTGGGACAAGCCTTGTTACTGCTCATCGCTGCTTTCTGGGCACCCTGCAGCATGCTCAGCTCCCCTGCCCCATGCCTTCCCTGGTCAGCCTCCTTCAGCACGGAGGAGAAGGCTTCCTGAGCCCGAGGAATGAGGCTCATCACTAGACTCCTAGTCTCTGTCTTAAATACAAGGTTTTTTCCTACTCTTTCTGTGGCGTTCTGCCCAGATTGCATGCCATGAAAATTCAGAGCCGTTACAGATCTTTGGGGTGGCATGCCAGTGAATACCTTGTCTGAGCAAAGTTTTAAGTGTATTTTCTTCCCCTTGCCAGCAGATGGGACAGACAGCTCCCTGGATCACACAACTAGGATCATAAAAATGCCCTTTGTAATCTACGGAAAAGGAACCCATCAGTGCTGTAGAAATAAGATTTGCAACTGGCATTGTCATCAACTGACTGGAGCATGGACACGGGCAAGCACCGTATCTCCAATAAATCCCAGATACTGCCGAGAATGTGGCAAAGTTCACTAGCACCCATGGAGCCAGACTGGTGCTGCTTGTGGCAGCGACGGAGATGGGTCAGCGCCTTGGCCCAAGAACGAACCTGGACTTCCAGTCAAAGCAGCGACAGATCGCGGGCAAGGAGCAGCATCGCTCACCCTCATGTGGCTGGCGTAGAAAAAGCCCAAAAGCCGCAGACAAATACATTCACACCTGGCCTCCTCTGCTGGAAGATAGAAATTGGAAGGATTTGTAATGTCTGTCTAGAGGCAGGAACAGTATTTCATTTGGTTAAAGGGAACCTTCCTGTTCCCTGGGCACACGCATGAACACTGGTGCAGAAAAAAGCCTCACGATGAGTGTTCATCAAAAGCAGAAGTGAGCTATAAAACTGTGTTCAGTATAAGGCTGGTTTTCTCTTCACTGCAGGACAGGACTCCAAGGGATGCGAGACAGAAAGGCTTGAAATGAAAGTCTTCCTTTTCCATGGAGTTTTTATTTTAGTTCTTCCTCTGTGCCTTATTTTCCTTTCCTGAAAGTATGTCTTTGTGCCAGAAGTTCCTGGCACTGTCCTGGCAGCCCCCATCCCACAAGAACAGGAGGTGGCAGTGGGTCAGTCTCCTCCTTGCTTCTCAGCCTGGCCATGTCCAGCTCCCAGGACACAGCTCTGGGGCAGAGCTGGTTTTGGGGGAGACGCCGGCTGCAGCCTCAGCCACCCCCCATGTCAGTCTGTGAGGTGGTGGGTGAGCTGCCTCCCTTTCGAGGAGACATCCTGGGGAACCCTGCGGGGATGCTGTGGCTGGAGACCCTCCAGCCAAAACTGCCCCCAGGAGACAAGAAAGCTGGTGGCTCCTCGGTGCTCAATCAGAAACAGACCAAGCTCTTCCCACAGGTAGATTTGCTGGGGTTGGAGATTTTTGGAAACGTTTTTATGCAAACTGAAAATAAATTGGGTACTTGTACAAAGTCTCAAATAGCCATATTTAGCTGGTCTTTGATCTAATGATCCATGTGATCTGGAGGGGAGGGGTGAACCCAGCTCTGTCTGTGGGACCTCTCAGTGGGGATTTTAGGCAAGGGGCTGGCAGGTGAGGTGGGGTTTTGGGAGTTTGGTAGGAAGCTCTGTGAACCTGTAATTCAGCACATGGTGTGGGATGGAGGTGGTCATCTGTCCGTCACGTTGAGGCGCTGTCTTCTACTGCTTCAGTCTTCTACTGCTGTAGGCCACGCACTGTGACCTGTGGGTGTCTCAATGACCCTCAACAGACGGTGGCTTTGGTGTCCTGAGGGCCCCCGCCAG
>NW_010534021.1:0-2834 GCF_000687285.1 Phaethon lepturus | reverse complement strand
CTCCCACAGCTGCCAGCGTGGCCCGGGGGGGCCGTTACTGACGGTACCGCCGGGGCTGAACGAGCACTGCCCGGGGCCGGGGGCTGCGAGCCTCCTGTGTGCTTCCCAGTTTGCCAGGAACTCGCAGCAGCTGGCATCGGCTGGCGTAGCATTAATAGCAGCTTTCGTTCCAGCTGGAATTCCGTTACAAACTCCCTCTCTGACTCAAGTGGGTATTAAAGAAGAAACAAGTGCCTTAGTAATTCGTCAAAATTATCAATGATTATAAACTTACACATTTACAGCGATAAACTATTCGCTCAAGGAAAGCAGCAATAGGTATGGAAGGGGTTCGGAGCCCGTCCTAAATGCAATTAATGGGGACAAGGTGGTAGCTGAATGTGAGGCACCGGCATCACGCCTCTGAGCAGACAGACAGACAGACAGACAGACATGGGTATTCACCAGAAACCTGCCCTCAGCAACTGCCCTGGTCTGCCGGTGCCCCAGAGGTCCCTGCTGGGAAACACCACCCATCTCCTTAGCGGAGACGGACGGGCTGTCCCGCTCCGTCCTGGCCTCATCCCGGCACTGGCGGGCAGCCTCACCCCTTACCCCTGCCCTGAGCCCCCCTGCCCCAGCCTTTTTTTGAAGTAAGAGGAATTCCTGGTGCTGGGAAGAACCAAACCCTCACCGTGCATCGCCAGCAGCACCGTGGCTTGTGCATCATGGGGCTGGCTGGTGCTTCAAGTCCCCTGGGCTCTGTCATTTGGTCTTGCAGTGGACCTGCCCATGGCCTCAGGCCGTGCCATGCCTATGGCCTCCAGGCAGGAAAAAACAAACTGGAGTAAGAAAGGAGCTCGGTATGACAAGTGATTGTGGTGTTTGTTATATATTTTCTGCTTTTTCTCAGAGTTTTTTATTTCAGAACAAAAGTGGAGTAAAGAATTAGATGAGGAGGAACTGAATGAAGTGAGCTTGGATCAGCGGAGACGAAAGAAAAAAAGGGCTGGAAAACAAGAAGCTGGTAAGTGACGAGGAAGCAGTGATGAAGAAGCAGGAGGAAAACCAGAGGAGAGGCTTGTGCAAATGGAAAGGCTAGAGGATATTGGCGACAGGCAGGAAAATCCTGCGTAAGAAAAACGGCCATTGGTGATGCTTGTGTACTACGGTATCGCTAAGAGGGCGGGAGCACTAATGGCAAATAAATCCCCGAGTGAGCTTTGCTGCAGACTGTGCCGGTAAAGATGGGGGTGTTGCTAAATGACTGGCTCTGGCACAGCTGCGGGAGGGTGTCCCCGTGGCAGGTCTGCGATATTGGCCTACATCCTCACCGGGCCGTGACAGCTGGCTGGGAGGTTGGGAGATGCTCCGGAGTCAGCATCTGCATCATCGGTTTGTTCATCTCAAAGCAACATGGATGCAGAAAACAAGTGGTGTGTTAGAAAAAAAAAAGTTTGCATTTTTCCAGTGTTTAGAAAGTCACTGTATGTTAATTAAAAAAAAAAAAAGTCTACAAATCCTAAGTACTTTGTGAGGTAAGCAAATGCGAAACTTGGTAAAACAAAAGCCTGTGACAGAGAAGCAGTCGTTTGCTTATCTCTAGTAGAACATGTGCTGAGTTCACCGTCAGCTGCAAAGGCGCTTTGCTGGGGCCCATCCCAGTTGGTCTTTGCCTTCTCCAGTCAGGCACCAAGCTAACCTGGCTGCCTAGGCTCCCGCCAAGGTGCTCGCCGAGGGTGACCCATCGCATCACGTCTCCCTTTCTGGACTGGCTCACAGGAGGCTGGATGAGAAGTTCAGGCTGGACATCCAGTTAGGGACAGGCAAAATCAACCTCTTGCTTTGTCATGGGACTTCCCTTCCAGAGGCGTGTCGAGGGCAGCACGCTGCTAGGTCCACCAGCGAGCACAAGGTGCTCCGGGCAGCTGGGTTGTCAAGCAATAAGGCTGTCTTCTTTTTGCCGGGTGCAGGAAAGCCATCTCGTGTGTTGCAGTTGTCCTGCTTCAGGATATAAGTTCAGACTTGGTGAAACCAAATGTGCTCTGAGGCCAAACTGGTTTTCTGCACCTTGAACTTGCGTGGTTCTGAGATACTGGAAAACGCCACCGTTTGCTCTGCTCCATGCTCATCTGAGTTTTCTCAGTTGTTAGCAACACAAAATCATAAGTGACGTTTCCTGTAAGAAGCCTGTTTAGAAACAGATGTGCAATAATTTCAGGATCATCCTTATTTTACTGTAGCCTTACACAAATTTGTCTTCAAATCCTCTGGATGGCTAATTCCTCTTTGAATCCCATATAAAAGCACATGGTGATTCATCACTGAAATAATAATCACTATACTGGCTGCACATAGTTTAATCTTAAAGTGATTGAAACTTGCTATTATCAAACCAGACCAAGTTTGTTCAGAAGAAAAAAATAATTCTGTTATTTTTGTACAAATTGGTATAATGAGCTGTCTCTGCGCTATTATCTCTGAGTGTTAACTGGCTCTATTATGCAGGATAATACTCAGAATAATTATTACTTATCTGCATGTACATACATTGAGTAATAAAATAATTAGACCTTTTAAAACAGAGGATAGAAAAGATTCCATTTACTGTAATTCTGACTTTTTGATTATAAGGTTGGAATAAATAATGTGATCTTTTATCAATGTGTCAAGCCAGTAAGTGCTGGATTTATAGATGTTGGTACAGGCGGTGCGTAAGGTATGTATTTTGTCAATCTCTAGAACGAGCAGAGATTTACATAAGGCTGTGAAGGA
Organism: Phaethon lepturus; assembly: GCF_000687285.1. Lineage (NCBI taxonomy): Eukaryota > Metazoa > Chordata > Aves > Phaethontiformes > Phaethontidae > Phaethon > Phaethon lepturus. The sequence goes on along the minus strand of NW_010534021.1, from coordinate 80 downwards.
TCTGGGCTGCTGAAATTCAGAGGTGGATGAAGGCTGCTGAGAACAGCGCGCTCGTTCTAAGAACGGCGAGCGGATGCGCG
>NW_010534020.1:0-44152 GCF_000687285.1 Phaethon lepturus | reverse complement strand
GCTTCTAGCAGCTTCTCACAGAAGCCGCTCCCGCAGCTCCCCCCGCCATACAAACCCACTACAGTCGGCAACGGTTTTGGTTTAATGTAATTACCTGTCCCCTCCTCCCCCCCCAGCTTCAGATGTAATGAGAGAGACAGAGAACATGCAAGTTACATATTAGAATCTCTGCAAGTATAACTTTCAATAATTTTAGAAGTACCGAAGATCCAAATAATTTATTAGAATTTATAATACCCTGGGATATGTCCTTTCATGTTTAGGTCCTGCCCAAAACTCAAAAACATAAAACACTTAAAAAAAAAAAAAAAAAAATGTGTATATATATGTGTGTATATATATATGTGTCATGTGCCATTCTTCCTAGACTTGCAATTTTTCCCATTCCTATACTCTCATAGAAAGACATCCATCATCTTTTTATCAAAACTATCTTCTTTTTGTCATGGTGCTCCCCCAAAGAATATTTCTATCAAGTTTTTCTTTGACTTGTATGAATTTAGGGGATTGTTAAGAATACCAAAATCTATTCATGGGGATCTAAGTTACCTTGAGAAAAGACACGCGGGGTTTTTGCCAAGTCATGAAACAGACATTTCTCAGTTATTTCACATTTCAGGAGTTATAAAAGATAGTTGAATAAGTGCACATGCACATTTACACTACACACATTGTATGGTAAGGATATATTCTTGTCTATAATGCCCATCATCAGCTTGAAAATAAAATTACTAGTGAGGTGACACTATCATTCTCTTATGGCACAGCCAAAAAGTTCCAAATAATTATAATCATTTTACAATTTCCACTGATGGAAGTCAAGAGTTTCCACGGCGCAGGGAGAGAGATTTTCTTGTCAAATCATTTGTAAGGCCTGTTTGAAAGAAGCTTTACTACATACTTTTCCAAGCATTATTTGCACTTAAGCCTGGTAGTGTATGGAAACCAAAGACATTTAAACAGTAATACTTGAGGTAGTTTGCCTGCTTATTAGATCATGCAAGTTTAGTTAAAAAAAAAAAAAAAAAGTAACCAGAGTACATCTATGCAGCTCCCGGAATTAAGAGCTATTTAACAAAAAAAGATTATTAATCATTAATGCCTTGGTGAGCTATGTGAGCTTTAAGACAAAAAAAAAAAAAAAAAAATCCGACACGTACACATGGTTACACCCCAAAGCCTGCACAAAAATGGAAGGGAAGAAATAAGCACATGTGCACGTAAATGACAGCCCCATCCCCTAAATGTTTTCTGTCTGATGAGGACACGTTACAGTTTGGCCTCTCCTGTCAAAAGCCAACTTTTTTGTTTTCCACCTGCTTCTAGACAGGGGAAGGAACCCCTAGTCATAAAATGTGCCTTCTATTTAAAGAAATAAATAAAAAAAAAAAATCGGAAGTATTTTGCCAACTAGTCAAGCAAAAAGTCAAAACTACACAGCCCCATGCTCCTCCAGCGGTGGCCGCAGCCTGGGATGGGGTGGGAAGAATTTCAAGACTCCAAAAGACGACAGGTCAAAAGCCGAACCCCTCCCTCCCCCAGTGAGTGATCGCCTTGCATTGCTGATGACACCCTAATGGCCCTTTCACACCTCCGTGAACTTTCTTCATTAAGTGCCGGCAACCTGCTAGGCAAATGGATGATCTGCTTCAGTGACTCTCAGAGCAAGGGACAGACATTTCTTTCGGCAATGGCAGCTGAAGCAGCTTCCTCCTCTCCACCACCCGGCTCCCCCTCCCGCCCCCGAAACTCGTTCCCTCTTCTGCTTTGACACCTCAGTTAAAGAAAAAGGTCCCTTCTCGCCGTACCTCCATGTATGATATTTCATAAGACAAAGGCGAACTCTGAAGGATGTCTGGTTTTAATCATTGCAGATTGATTTTTCAGCCACTTCTGTATTAATAAGTGAGCACCACGCAATTAACATAAGATTGTAGTTCAAAACACAGTTTGATGAACTTAAAAAACCCAAACACCCTAACACAACCACCCTTGAATGAACGAACGGTTTGAAAACACAACGTTCAGCAAGGAAGATGACGGTAGGATAGGGCTCATAAGTAGCCATCTACACGGCTGCGAGACTGCAGCATCCCGCTCCGCTCCTACGCGCATCGCAGGCGGTACGCGTCTCGCGTAGGCAAGGCATCACCCACAGCTCCCCGGGTTACGCACGGAGAGAAGGGAAAAGCTAACACCTCTCTGTCTCACATATGGTGCCAGCATATGCTGAGCAGACACCAGAACTGTAGAGCTGCAGACAGGGAAGTAAAAACCGCTGCTTCAATCCACAGAGTGAACAGGGTCAATCCCAGCAGTTTAATACCAGCAGTATGTCAAAATACGGTAGACTGAGCTCCTATGGTAAAATGAGGAAAAGATTTAAGTGATGATCATCTGGTTGACAGCCTGCAGGTCACACTGTTAGAGCAGTTAATGGTAGGATTACACAGAGCTGACAAAATAACTGGTCTTTGGTCTCGTTATTAGAGGCGGCAGATAGAAGGAATGCTGATGTCAGAAAGATAAAATCATACACAATTCTTAAACCTAGATGATAACGCTGGAGTATTAGAAATTAAGGAAGTGCTTCTGATCTGTATTTCTGAGAAATGAAATGACAAAGGAGAGAGTGTATGTTCTGCACTAGATCATGGCATTGTTATATAATATTAAGAAGCAAAACATTTTTAATTTTAAAAATTTTTGGCTTAAAGATTTCAACTCTTGGCTTCTTTTTCCCTAGTAGGAAGTATTCCACTGCCCATTTAGTGAAAAGGTGAATGATATTTTACAGTCACATTACTGAACTATGGATTTGTACCATGGGGAATGAAAACTATTAAAAATCTGCCTAATGCAGTTTAGACCGCTGGCAATTTTTATGTGTTACTCTCAAAATGATGGCATGTTTGTGCCCAAAGGGGTTTGTGCCCCTCTACTCCACTCTGGTGAGACCTCACCTGGAGTCCTGCGTCCAGCTCTGGAGCCCTCAGCACAGGAAAGACATGGACCTTCTAGAGAGGGTCCAGAGGAGGGCCACAAAAATGATCAGAGGGATGGAGCACCTCTGAGGACAGGCTGAGACTTGAGGTTGTTCAGCCTGGAGAAGAGAAGGCTCTGGGGAGACCTTATTGCACCCTCCCCGTACTTAAAGGGGGTTTATAAGAAAGATGGGGGCAGACTTTTTAGCAGGCCCTATTGTGATAGGACAAGGGATGATAGTTTTAAAATAAAAAAATTTAGACTAGATAGAAGGAAGAAATTCTTCACCATGAGGGTTGAGAAACACTGTACTAGGTTGCCCAGAGAGGTGGTAGATGCCCCATCCCTGGAAATATTCAAGGTCAGGTTGGACGGGGCTCTGAGCAACCTGATCTAGTTGAAGATGTCCCTGCTCGCTGCAGGGGGGTTGGGCTAGCTGCCCTTTAATTATACCTTCTGACCCAAACTATTCTATTATTCTATGAATATATTCTCACTATACAGGCATAGAACAGAGTTCTGGGCTCCAACCCACTCTGTTAGGAGATACTGATTTTGCGTGCTCAAATCACAGCTCTAGGTCTGGTTTTCTGCAATCAGAGAAAATGAGGCAGGTAGCAAAGTTACTGTAAGTGCTGTGCCAAACCTAAGTACCTGATAAATGCAGTTAGCATCACCCTGGCCCATCTTGACTTATCAGCCATGTTAAGCATCTGCTGAGGGAGAGCAATGCCTTACTATAACGCTGATCAAATAGCTCATAGTCACTGACGAGGGTGGTGCTTCCTTCCTTGGTGCTCCTCAGCTCCCAGAAATGCAGTCAGGATCTCTCCTTGGCCCAGTCCTCTCAAGTAAGCTCAACCAGACTGTTAAATTAGGAGAAAGCAATTAACTTCCCCCTCCCTTTCTGTAGGCTAATTTTCAGTGAACTGAAGTGATTCATCAGGGATCAGATGAGTACCAGTGACAGCAAGGACAAAACTCCGGGTAAGAGACCCAGGATGCATGAAAGCCACTCTCAGCAGCAGCAAGCCATTAGATCACTCCAGTTACTTTCTGTAATCTCAGCCTAAGTCCAAAGAATCAGCGATTATGCTGTTAGCTATGGCCAGAGAAGAGGGGAAATGGCAAGGAAGACAACTAATAGAAGCCTTTTATCCACCCCTTTCACAGCAATCAGTGAAGTATTAATTCTCCCCATCTTTTGCATAGGCAAGCACAAAAGTGCTTTTTTATAGCTATAGACTAACACTTAAATTTAAAAGCACTACAGAGACACTTTAGTACAGAACACCAGTTTGACAACTTCAGAAGCAGCAAGTGGGTTCAGATGCCGAGAAAGATGTGACATTATATTAGTAACTTGGCTGAGAAGGAAAAAAAAAAAAAAATTAAAAAAAAAAATTTGAAAGCAAAAGCAGTCTCCAATATGCCAGAAAAGCAACCGATCTAAGCTAAATTTGGAAGTCCATTCTAGTTGTACAGAAAGCTAAGAACAATTTTATCCCAATCCACTGATAGCCTGTTCACCCAGAAGAAAGCAGGAAGTTTTGACGCCTCGAGTCAGGAAAACCAGGGGTCTAACCACAGAGCAGCTTAAAAATCAAAAGGATTAAACAAACTCACAGATATCATGGTCTTTACATTATAAGCAGTGCAGCTTATAGAAATCACCAGGCCACTGAGCTCAAAGCCTCCAGTAAAATAAATTAATAAATACCTTAGCTTTAAACACAAGGAGAGCATTCACAATGCAAGATCTCATGGGGTTAAGAATCCTGCCAAAGATCAGCTTCTGGGGCTTCAATAGCAGTACAGGGAATATACACCGCTACAGATCTCCACAGGATGTGCAGTTTTGTTTGTGGTACCATGTCTTGAAGTGCACTTCCCATATGAATTCTAGAAAATTGCCACCAAGGGTGGGATACTGTGTTTACTGACTCCTAAGGACCTATAATTGCTAAATGAAAATACAGTATTTGTTAAAAATTAAGCACCAGATCCTTCAACTCATCTCAGGATCTTATGCGGAATGGCAGTTCCTCCCTTGCACCATTAATTAGCAGTAGCAATAAAAGGAAACACATCTCCAAAGATGATACTCTGGAGCAGCTGTCTAGTAATTTCATCATCTTCAAACTGTATTCTCTGTTTCACCAGCACAATCAAAGAGCGTCCAAAGATGTTGCACAGGGATAACTTGCAGCTATGTATATAATGTCAACAAATGATATACCAAAAATGAACAAATTCCAGCTCGCTTGCTTTCAGTTACCCCTCGTTCTTCCCAGCTTTGGACAGCCAAAAAGTTTTACCAGTTTGTCTTGGTAGGGCCTTTTTTTTTTTTTTTCTCTTTTTTTTTTTAATAAACTAAAGCATCCAGATACAATTATTATTTCACAAAATGAACACATTTAATGGGGAATAAAGTACTTTATGGGATCACATATCAGAGCAGAATTGCTTTTTAAAATCAAAGTTACATAATGACCATTCTCTGTAAATATATACGACTACCTGAAAGCTGTGCTTCTATTCAGCAGAAATGTAAAGCAGCTCACTTTGCTGTACTCTGTGATGCCAGACAACAAAGATTAAAAAACAGGAAAAAATTGCATAAAGGGAATACTGGGAGCAGTCTGGCAGAAAAGGTGGAGACAACTGATGGGGACAACGAGGAAAGGAAAATCTACTAACTTAATTTTCCGCTTCAAACCAAAATCTATAGTAGTTGTAATAAAAACAGACACAACTGAGTGTATTCAGATAGCTTAAATAATAATATACTAAATAATAAAATGGTAAATCAAATTTATTTGTGATGTCAATATCTGAATATCTGTGATGTCAATAAACTGAACTAGAACTGTGATAAACTGCAACAGTGATAAATTCAGCATCAGCAGTCCACAGAAAAGTGTGTATATACCCTATACATACATCTCTTCTTACCGTTTCCATCACTCAACAAATTCTTGCCCAGTTATATGCTGCTGCTAGACCCCACTACTGCTGAAAATCCACGCATCATCAATCAAGCTGAACTGCTCACACAGAATGTATTATTGGAAGGTCAGTCTAATACTGGACAGCCAAGGTAATGTTGATGAGAGTAAAATTATAAAGTAAGTTTGACATTTTTACACTAAGTGAATTCTGAGTTATGAGTGGATAAAAAAGAAAAATTTTTTTAAATCCACTTTTTTTTTTCTCCTTCCCAAAGTGGTAAACTACCACTGCTTTAATCACTGCACAGAACAGCCTGGGCAGTTTTCCTCACACTTTTCACAAAGAATCTGTGTCTTGCCATAGGCTACACAAAACCCATTCTGCACAGAAAGGAACTTCCCATGCCCTACAGTTTGCAAGTGGAATAAATCAAGCTCAAGTTTAAGCTGACAACCGTTACATAAATTAAGCATGGATCACCACAGCATTCAGTCATTACTACCATTCCTTAGCACAAAAAATGCAGTAAACCTACTACACGACTTTTCAAATATAAAACCACTACAATCCACATGAGAAAAGTATTAGCTCTTTACTAGACAAACAAGCTCCAAACAACATGAAAATCTCTCTGTAGGATTACTCAAATACATACTTTACCTCAGCCTTCTCCATTGCAAACTGCTATTGTATCAGTCTTATGTTCACACTTGACCTGTTGCTGTGCACCACGGGCCCGTACCACCTCTCATCTCAGCTGGAAGGTTGATGAACAGTTGAGAAATTATGAAAAGCGTCTTTCTGAACCATCTCCCAGCAGAAATGGACTAGCATTTTTAGTCTCCTTCAGAACTTTGACAGATATCCTAACGGTCCAACTGCGGTTAAGGCTTGGTTCACCTTACCCTGAGGCAGACCACAGAAACTTCACAATCAGATGCTACGTCTCAGCTGGGATGCCATAGCTAAGAAATAAGCAGCGGACATTACGGCTACTTGACCCACAGTGTACGTTCAGCCATGAGATCAGGTTCCTGGTCTGTTCCCTCCATCTTATTGCTCTGCTCCAGAATAAACATGACAGGGTCCAAGGTCTCCATTTAGGCACAACCCAAGACTGTTCACATCCCTCCTTTCATATGCAGTTTACTTAATCAGTGTGTAGATACACTAAATTAGAGGGAAGGGCGGGGGGGAAGTTGAAGAAATAATTTTTTTTAATAACGCATACAGAAGATTTTCTCTGTCAAATTGTAGTCTGTCAAATGTGGTTGCAGTTATCTATTTACACTATGAAATAATCACCCAATAAAACAACTTAGCTAGAGGAATATCACAGAAACCTACAAATGATCTTCTGAGAGAAAAAAAAAATTTCATTTACAAAGAATATATATTGTTCTAAGACTTACTAAGGCATGTCAATGTCAGCTAAAGGAAAGGAAGGACTCCAGTGATGACCCAAAAGGACCATAATTCACAGGATGAAGAAAGTGGATTACTCAAACGTACTCTTAAAGAACTGATCTTTTTATTACATCCTCCGGGAAAGTTAAGAGTGCTAAAAGCAAACAAATGAAGGAACATAAACAAACAAAAAGCATGCTTAAACCAGACAGATGCCTCAAGCAAAAATGTAAAAAGGAATGATCAAAACATAGAGTTTCTGTTACGAGAAGTCAAATTTTGGAAAAAATATCTTCTCTAGTAAGATGAATACTACAAATCTCCGATTTATGGAAAAAATTTACTCTGACTGCCTTGACTCCCATGAATAGAACTTGTTCTTCCTGGCGGAAAAGGGGAATAGCACAGAATTTCTGAAAGCTTCTTGGTAAAACCGGGATTTCTAGGGTTATCAGGATGCTTCCTTTATCACAGGGAAGATGCAAAAGCTTCAGGAAACTTTAATTAAGACCAAGTGATGATGACTTTAAGGTGCTGAGCAAAGTCAAGGAAGACCATAGTCCTCACGTAGCCCACCAGACACTGCAGCAAAGTACATGCTCTGGCAAAAGTCTGTTAAAATTGAAACATTTGCACTTCTCTGAGCTTTTCATCTTCCAATGAAAAATTACTTCCTTCAGCTTTCAGTAGCATTTTAAAAGAATTACAAACAGCAGGAAAATGATGGAATTTATCATCAACTATTCAGTGGAAGAGCTAGGAATAAAGCTCTGCAGTCCCTGCCATCTGCAGTTGTGGTCTGTTACCACAAGATCCTCCTCCTAAGATCTCTACCTGCTATTTCATCCTGCCTCTCATACTTTCCTAACTTTCCATGAGGACACACAAAACTGGGGAGCTGGCCTTGTTGGGTGTAAGAAATGGCAAAAGATGGGGAACACTTTGTTTCATCTCACTGGGTTGTTTTTCAGCTGAATCAGTCCCTTGATTCAGTCACTGCACTGACCACACCAGCACTTCTGCCAATACAGCTGAATGGCTGACAGTGAGAACGGGCATCAGGGAGCTGCAACATCAGTCTGATCCTGCCAGAACATTTTACAACATCAAACCACAGTCTTTTCATTAAATTAATTAACCTTGATTTAATTAACAACTGAATTAAATAACTCCTCTTTCAGAGATGGAAACCCATGTTGTCAGTAAGATTGCAGACTCATGACAAGCTCAGATCCTAATGTGCTACATCTGCTCTTGAGCAGACACTGTAGGCAAATGCTGGAAATATTTAACAAGGTCAGAATCTGTCAGTGTCATGAGGGCTTAGAAACATTTTGCATCTCTGCATCAGAAGGCCTCAGAATACCTGATCTGAAAAAATAACTCACATGCTACATCCTCCTGCTGTACCTATATTGCTTTTCAGGTCTGGAGCTAAGTAGCTACTTATTAGCTCCGGAGAGATCTGCATGTGTTGTTCTTGTGGAGGGTGAACGTGACGTTGCAGTTCCAAACACCCTCAAGTCTGCTTTCTGTAGCTAGCCAAGAGGTGGAAATATGTTTTTGAAATTTAAGCTAATTATCAACATAATCTTTTCTAAGAACAGAAGTAGTACAATTACTCAGTGTTACACTTAGTAGATTGCCTCAGGTGAGAAGTGTGTATCTATATATCAACTCTGTGGATTCTCTTTAACGTCTTTTACATTTATCTTTTACATTACGATTGCCTTTTACTTCTTAGCAATGCTTTTCTTGGGGAACATTGCAATACATCATCAAATACCTTTTATGCTTGCGCAGGTACTCATATCCTCAGTCTTAACTCCTCATTAAGTCTTAATTCCTCAGACTGTCAGCTGTTGTTTTGGGGGATGGCGTTTTTAAACACAAAATAAAATGCATCAAAATGATCTCACGTTTTAGAACTACAGGAGCGGTGTAACTAAGGTAATCACTTCTCCAGCATTCCGAATTCAATCCTATACAAAATCAATAGTGAGAAGTATCACTAGACAAAAGGATACAATGCTGATAGATTATGTGTTGATTTACATGAACGTCAACATATTGGCAAGCGTTACAAACCATTTAATCTACCATCAGAGTAGAGAACATTTAGGAATGAAAAAAAGACCAATAGTGCTTCATACACAATTTGGCTTTAGGGACCAGATGTATTATAGCTTCCATATGTCTCAGCCTACTAAATGCATTTTTAATGGCAAGTTCTTGCAGAGCAAAATCTGCTTGGGTAGTCTGTCAAAAGGCAAAAATCATTTCATCCAGATTTGCCCTGAACTTTATTCCAGTGATGTTTCTGCATGTTCTGGGAGCCCCACAGGGGTCACAGAAGGAACTGAAGCTTCAGAGTGCTTTATTTCCTAACATAAACCGTAATAAGCCTTTCTGGCCCCCCAATGTCAGGGGCATTAAATATAGATCATTGTTTTTATGACTCAGTATCTAAGGCCATTCTGACTAAGTATATTGAAACTTTCCACAGATACTGATTGATCATTAGTACTGGAACACTACCAGACCAATTACCCATTTGTGTATCAGAACGAAACTGTTACAAGCAATCGTCCCTCAAACAATAATGCTCTGGGTCATGCAGTTTCTTGGGCCTTTTGAATTTGCAACAGTTTTTCTTGCTCAGTACTGACTCTAAAAGTCCCAAAGATCCCAGTGGAATCAAAGCCAGCAGAGTCCTAAGTCATTGTGCAAGCAGAAAGAACCTTAAGATAAACAAGGCACAGAATATTCATACCTGAAAGTGACTTTTGCCAAGAGGAATGAAGGGCTAAGCAAGTGTTACTTGGCAGAACCCAACTTGCCATTGGGCACAACTGGTACTAGGATCTCCTCTCTGGGTTCCCCCACATGTATTGTTCATTAAGCCAACAGAATAAACCCAGAATTTTGTAGCATAAGTAGCACTCCTTTAATAAATATTAAAACACTTCAATGATTTAAAGGCCAAATTTCTATTTCTATAAAAATTATCTGAATGGGTTATCGCCAACCAGCTGAGCCACTATAAGCTTCTACACGCACTTAGCTGAGTTTCCAGTGCAAAGGCAATGCACTTGGACAAACTACCTCCAATGTGCAGCCTGCCAACAGTGCATGCACAGACTGCTCATTGCAATGACCTTAAGCAACTGTAACTTGATTGCATATCTTGATTGCGTACCACAAAGTAGTATTTCTACATGTCTACAAACATGGGTTCAAGATGTAAGTTATTGCTAAGTCACGTAAAAGCATTTTTAAACATGTCAAAATGTTAAGACAGAAGTTTTAGTGAGCTACATTTGCTACCAGAAAAAAAAGATTATATTAGGATATATGAAGGGCTAATTTGTGACCTGTCAGAACAAACAGATCCTTAAACTCATGTGCTTGTAGCCTCTACTATGGTTAATTGCATAAACAAGTTCCTGAACTTCCAATACAAGCTGGGGACTCACAAAGTGACAGTCTGTAAAGGCAGTTTCAAGGAGAGAACAGATTTTTACCTGAATAGTCATGGCTTATCAAAAAGATCATTGCAAGCCAAAGGAAAAAAATCCCTACTTTTGGTATGCCAAAGATGGATTTTTCCCTATATACCACCTGCAATAGAACTCTATCTGAAGTACCTTAAAAAACATTCAGCCTCTAATCATTATTTTTCTGCTTTTAGAATCCTGTACAGAGCAATCACTGCATTACTGTCAATGACAGTACGTTATCAAACAAATACTCTCTAAAAAAATCCATATGCATGTTTTATATTCAGAAAAAACAAGCTTCTTCAAACTCACGAAGAAAATAAAAAATAGTTCCAGATATGATGTTTAAACCAACTACTAGATTTACAAGATGCCTCACACAGACTGACACTGCTAACTACAGGATTTACTGCAAGTGATTTAACGTTATTAAGATGCTCTTGATTCTGTAATTTGCTCTACACTGAAGAAGCTTCCACCATTTTGGACATTCAGAGTTCTGTGCTCATGCAAGGATATGCTTGCACAGATCGGACCGAGTGATGGGGATGTCAATTAACCAACGCTAAGTGAACAAGAAAAAATAAATTATACTTTAGTGTAATTGCCAGTTAGTTATCCTGAAATCAAAATTTGACATCCAATCACTCTTAATCTAAACAGCATAAGGGACTTGAAAAGACAACTTTGAGAGGTTTGGTTGTTGGGGTTTTTTTGCTCGTTTGCTGCAACTTAGGTATCATCCTCTTTTGGTATTGGCTTAAAAACAATAACAAGTTGTTATATACATTTTATACTGGAGAAAAAGAAATGGTAAAACTCCCAGCACACCTGCTTTACAGCTAATTTGTGAAGACCATTTCTAAACTGAATATTGCAAGTGGAAAATTTCATGTTAAAGTCTCATTACTCTTCCTTTCTCCTCATATTAACCCTGAATTTCCTTTTCCTCCGATGAGTTTATTTATTGAAAATTAGAAAAAGTAAAATTTTGATGAAAGACAGACTTTGCACCTGGCACAGTCTCCTAAAGCATTGCATCTGTCAGACACAGGCTACTTATTACAGTGTTACATCAAATGTCTTATCCTGGTAACTAATTATTGCCTTTCTCTCCTCCTCTGTCAATCTTAGAAGATTACTTCATTTATTCTTAAAACCTTCACACACACATTTAAGTACCTCAAAGACCACTCTTCAGAATGCCTTTGCTTCTTAAGGAAGCTATAAAGAGTGAAATAACTTTACAGTAGCTTGGGCTTGCTACAAGCGCTGAAACAGATCAGTCGCTCTAGCATAATTACAAAGCAAATACTCTGCAACAGTATCTTTAAAACTGGATGTAAGAGATTACTTTCACTTAAGTAGCATGACAGCCACAGCACCTCAGCTGATAAAGGCCAAGGCCATATGCCAATATATGGCATACATATTATACTTAATTTTGCTGCCTCTGAAACCAAGTATAGGGGTCTGCACATTTACAGAAAAACTCCTTATGAAATGAGATAAGGCTTCTAGATAAGTAATTAATATTTGCCATCAGCAAAACATCTCTAGCGTCATGGAAGACTTTTGTGTAGTCATAAAACTGACTCAATAGCTAAAACCAGCTCCCTGGAAATTCAACATCACGTATTTCAACTTCTATCAAATCAGCTCAAGTCACCTTAGAACTTAGTAAGACAGAAGGCAAAATACAAGAGAAAGACAAAGACAATCAGAAGTTTTCTACCTGTACGTGAATTTACATAACATCCTCTGGATCCTGAGTCCCCACACTGCTAAAAATCAGTGGTGTCATGCCCCCTGACCATGCAGAAGCAAGCAGAGGCATACAAAGCTGAAAGGACTACAGGAGCTTGGGGTTTGGAGAGACTTAAGACTTCCAAGTTCCCTCTTCTTCAACTCCTACTAAGAAAAGCTTCAGGGAATTTGGTGTTTCTCCACCCTGGAAGCGAAGGTACACTCAGAATGTGGTAACTCATGAACTAGCCATATCTTGGTACTTTTGAAGTTGCAGTTGCACTGTATTGTAGTAGCATTTCTGTCATCTTTTTGGAAGAACTTGAACTTCCCCAGATTTTGAGAGGTTGGAGGAACAACATTTCACAGCTTACGCTTTGTTTTCTTCCTTTCTGTATTTTTCAAAAGCTTAAAAAAAACATATTCAGTTCTGCTTTGTAAGTCAGCATAAGGAAATAGTGTTTAAAACTACACTAACACATACCCTTATTTTAACTAGTTAGTAAACTGTACGCTCATCCTAAAAAGGAACACCAAATATCTTATCTTATATCCTACCCAAACTACATTATTTGCTCATATTTGGAAAATGTTGGTTTTTCTTTAATAAGGTTTTTGCTAATTAATTGCTGTTACCATGTCAGAATGAAAAAAAAGAAAACGAACTTCTGCGTCAGAGAGAGAAAGGAGAGAGAGGAGAAATGACCTACGCACAAATAGTTATTAGACGGAACATGATGTTCTGACATACGGTCAATTACAAAACCAAGGTAGATCATGTCTTTTAGTGGCCATTTGATGAAGTAGGAGTAATGTTCATATTTCATCAGTTAAACTCAGTATTACTCATTAGGAAAATATGCACCTCGCAGAACACTCTAACATCCTGTTAGAGTGCCAGTAGTCATGGTGTAATAGGCAATGGGGCACTGACTTTTACCTCAATTTGATACTTTTTCCAAAGTATTGCCCAAGATTCTTAGGGACAACCAAATTAGATCTCCTTCATTCTAAATGAAATGTTTATAACATAACTACTACCCAGTTAGGATGTGTACTAGATATGAAGTCCTCTACTCCATCCCAAAAGTCCTACAACAAGATCCACCATCCACCCTGGGTGAAGTGTCTCTTCCCTTCTCCAGTCACGCTTGTCTTTTCTGTCTAGAATGTAGAACAGCAGAAAACATCTTGGGATGTTTCTTTGCAGGTCATTGTCAAATGATGAATTTTTATACTCAACTGATCATCGGACATTATAGTGGAAAAAATAATTTTTTTTTCAATATTCTGACGTTAAAGGATTCAAACAAAATTCCAATGAGTTATACGTAACAGTTTGTTTCTCTCTGCCCTCCAATAAGAAAAGAGCATTTGTGGTAAAAATGTAAGTTACAGGGGACTGAAGGACAGCAAATAAGCTGACATCAGATAGATAACTTGGTAAGTAACAACAAAGTATTAGGAATCTTCACGATAAGTTAGGTACCTATTGGAAGCAAAGCACAGTACCTTTTGTAAAGAAAAATTATGTTATTCTTATCTTTCATGGCTCCTGAAATCTTCACCAAAACACCAGAGAAAGAAGATTGGATTGATACTAATTTGAGTTTCCAAATAGCCTTTGACAAAGTTCCCTGTAGAAGTCTGAAGGAAACTGAATCATCACTGTGTGTAAAAATAAAATCACATGCCATCATAGAACAGAAAACAGCCAAGGAACTGAAACCCATAAGCTGTTAATTTTCTTTTTAAGTCTTTTTTCCTTTGTTTTAAACTATCATTTAAATCTACGACCTGAAATAAAACTTACAAAACAAAAATACTGACAGTGACATATGCATGAAAATTGCTTTAAAGCATTTTGCTTAAAGAGCTTTACAGAAATAAAGACTTCAAGACACTTTGACATTAAAAACCGAGCAAAACATTTTTAGTCATAAGAAGAAAAGACTTTTGCCTTCAATAAGCTATGATTATCAGAAAGCAGACAAAACAAGCTTATATTATAAAGTATAAATAGCAACACCACACCAAAAACCAAAGACTTGTTCCTAACTGTCAAAGCCATTCACTGCAAAATGGCAGCTTTCCATGTCTGGTCAGCTCAGGACACTGTCTGTTCAAGCCATCTGTTAAATTTTCAAGCAGATACCTTCACGCTCTACCTTGTGATGCCCTCGCAGGTGTGGGGACTTCCATCTAGACAGCCAGGGGACTGTCCTCTCTCTCTTAAAACTCCCCCATGCCTGGGCCCTCAGGGTAGAACGCCGCAGCCCAATGCAAGAACTCAAGATACAGGGTACCCATGGGCAAACGCCACAAATCCTTACGCTACAGGATGGCTCAACAACACACATTTGATACAGATTAAATATCAGCACACCACCTCCTTTTTCACACGTTAGCAAGATCACACACTATCAAGTTTCTGCTGGATTTATATTAGCTCTGATAGGAAAGATGAAACCTGATCTGGTACAAGGCTTGACAGTGTAAAACTAACCTATGAAAGCTTTTTTAAAACCGTTTTTAAAAGAAAAGGTTTCATCACCACTGCCTATGACCCTCAGCAGTATCACCTCATTGCCTTCTTACCTTCTCCTTCTGTATGAAATGGCTGGCTCCTGTCTTTTAACCCTTTAAGGGGAAGGTCTGTCTTTGTCTTCTGACATTGTAAGAGGCTACCCAAATCAAACGTTAGTCTAAAAGTTGGGATATTTAGTATTATAGTAATAAAAGAATCCCAAGACAATGCAATATATAAAATATAAAGAAAATAATTTTCTCTCGAAAAAGAAAACCATTTATAATTTGAAAAATGTGTTGTCCTTCTTAGAGTAATACTAGGTAATGTATTAAATACTGTAATCACATTAATCATCTTTTTACCATGTATCAGAGATCTGAAAATTGATCACCAAAACCAATCAGCAAATTATCCTGTGAGCCTAAGCACAGAGCCTCCAGGAAAAACCTTGTTGACCCTCACTTCTACAAAAGCGATGGTTAAACGTCAATAAGACAATCTGCTTTGCTTATCTTCCACTGCCATAATGTACAATACATTTTAACTACACCAAAACCACTTCTGATAATCAGGCAGATGTCATTTTTCCTCATTGCCCTTAGAGGAGGAGTAGCAGTGCTCTCTTCAAAAGGAGAGATAAATTTTCCTACTGAACTTAGTGTATCTGGCTTTCCTTCATATTGGAGCATAAATATTTGAAGTCCAATATACCTATTTTTAACTTTGTAAAATAACCAGTTTTACCCTCACGCACCCATATTAAGATACGGGAGAAAAATTCAAAACAAATAGAGGTAATATACTGGAGTTTAGGGGCAAGTAGTAACCACACAGCAAAATCTCTTGAGAGTTACCTAGGTTAGTGAGAATAGAAGAGGCACTGAAAAGCTGTAGAAGACATTTAAGAAAAAAAGCTAGTTGACTTGACAGCAGCTGCAGAAAAGAGCATTTCAATCCTTGCTGCACGTTGGTGGGCTCTTAAATAAACTACAAAACTATTAAAGGAAAAAATAAGTTGGAATTAACAAAAAATTGGTTTGACAACAATAATCAATAAAAATACTGCCCAGTTTCATTATAATTATGGTACAGAATTAAACTATATTGTTATGATAATATCCACACCACAGTACATATTCTTTATGGGTCCTCATTTCTGCTTCTGAGAAGTAAAACACGAGTGGTATGAAATACACAAAGTATGAAAAGTCCAAAGAAATGCAAACATCAATTACTCTGACATTTAAGGGCAGTTTAAAATAAAATTAAGATTTTTCAGGTTATAAATGGAAAAGGAACATGATATGAATAAGTGAATAAAAATGAGAATATCTCTAGTGTCATTAGGTCATACAGGTCTTTACAGGGGACACAGTCCCCAATACATTGCAACAGAAGACAATATATATAGTATCATTGCTTGTTTTTCCATTATGGAAGTTTATCTTCCTCTGAGGGTAAACTTTAACACAGAGGACAAGGAATACTGGTCTAAACCATTCAAGCAATTCCTGTTTCGGTTCATTTTTCACATAACTTAACAGTATATAGCTTAAGACACTTATCACATAATATACTACCTCATCTTACAATGGCAACATGGCCAGTTTGGTGTGCTGAAGAAAGGGAGAATGAAAGGATAAGTGAACTGATGACAGGAAAGAATTTGTTCACAAATTCAGTAGATATTATATAGGTAATATATAGCATTTGTAACCATGCTGCAAATAGTTAAGAAAAGATACAGAAGTATCTGTAAGCCTTTATGCATCCACAAACCAACCAAGTTTTCATAATGCAACATTTCTTTGATATCAAACAAAAAGTGAAGAAAAACTAGTTTACGAGAGCTGACACGAACTCCAGCAAATCGTGGAAGAAGAATTAAAACAACCGTTCAGTAAACAGGTCATGTTTTTAGTGATGTGCATCATCCAAAACAGAAGAGTACGTCAGGTCTTGTTCCGGAGCAGCATCCTCTATTTTATCAAAGAATGTGCAAACAACCTCATTTAGAATAAAGACTCATATGGGTCAGACTGAATTCAAATATCTCCTCCTATTCAAGAGGCTCTGTTGAATTTAAGAGACTGTCAGCAGTTAGTCTGAACATTTGGAAAACCTTCTATGTATTCCACCTTATCTACTTCAACCTGGATAGGAGACACGAGACAGTGACACAGGTTTGCAAACCCTTCTCTGATTTAAGATGATACGTGTGGTGTTATTTTCAAAACTCTAGATTTCTACACACTTCTATTTTAAAAATAGATTTTTTTTTTTTTTTAAATCAAAGTGGTAAGATTTGCTTGTTTATTCAGAAGGTACGTTTTCTGTGAACAGATTATCTGGAGTGTAGGAGAATTGCTTTCCTGTTGACTTACACAGGGAGCTCTTCAAAATTTTATTGAACATAATAACGTTCTGTATTTATATAAATACTGCCATTAAATTACTTTACGATTTATTTTATAGAACAGCTTGCACCATTTTGCTTATATAAACTGTGAGTGAAACTGCATTTCCCCTTCAAACGGTTCCAGCCATTTTGATAAGGAAATGTGGTGCAGAGAGAAGAAACAATACAAAAGAGCCATTTTCATGCAAGTAAATCATACTTTCTTCTCTCATTTAAAAATAACGTCTCTAAAGGTAAGTTCTTCAAAGTACACATGCAAAACAGGGACTCTTAACAGAACTTCCCCAATAAACTGATAACATGTCTGTTGTTAAAGCAGTCAAATAGATTTACAGAGTGCAGGAAAACCAAGAGGGATTAATTACTACTAAAGTGACTCCCATGCCATTACATTTTATCAAATGCAATTTCTTCGATCAGATCTTGACAGCTGACAAAACGTTAAGCTATAAAAACATGACCAAGCCTAGAACTACCTCCAGAGGATTTTGATTTTCTTACTAACATCCCTGTTGGCACTAACAGCTCCACAGTGATAATTTTCGTATTTTCAAGAAATTATTAGTGAGTAAAGGCATCGGAATTAATGAAATAATGAAAGGAAACTTGAATTAGAGTTTCAGAGTTAACAAAATGATCTGGCAAACGTTAAAATGCAGTTTATCAGATTATCACGACTCTCTCACAGTCCCCACAGTTTGTTCCCGCTGAGTAATGACAACTGTCTGAAAGGTAACGGGAGCACAACAGCTTGATAATATTAGAGCATGATGGCTGTGACAATGCTCCTGCGATTGCAGTTTGCTTAGCTATTCAGTCCTTCAGGTAGGGTGCTTAAGTAGACTGCTGACATGTAAAAACACTGCTGCTTTGAACATTTTAAGTGAAGCATTCATCCTGCAAATGTCATTGTTATTTTGATTGCAGTGTTGGGAGGACAGCAAAGGGCTAATGGGAGCTCCAAGTGAACACTATGCAATCCAAAACAAACAAAAAATAAAGTCTCTGAAAGATTATCAGCCTTCTCCTGCACTACCTTACAGAGTTGCAGTGCACCAAATATCCTGTGGCTTACCCAAAGCATCATGCTAAAATAAAAAATTACTCAGACTTTCCGCCAGTTTTACTCAGCATTTAATATACTTCTAAAATAAAGAACACTACCACCTCAGAGAAATTTTTAGCAAGAGTCTGTCCTCTTTTAAAGGAGAAATCAATTTTAAAGAACATTCCTCAAGGGAGAAATTTAGGAGGAAACTTTTCCATTAAAAGATTTACAAAGTGTTACAACTAACATGTTAAAGGTTTTATTCTGTATAATAGTTTTTTTCATTGATGCATATACACACTGCTAAATCACATAGATCTAAAATTAATTGTCCTGACGGTGCATCCTTAACTGTCATATTCATTACTATCTGACTCATAACTTTGTCTTCTACTTTTTTTTTTTTTTTTGAGGGTTTACAGGGCAGTTTCTTCTAGCTTAAACCCTGCCAAAGACAGACTTATTTATATTCCCTCATCTCTATAAAATTCCTTTGGTCCAAGATGCCAGACAACTACTAGCCAGATTGGCTATACCAAAGACCACTCTACAATAGAAAGGGACGTTTCACACCACTGGAAAAGACAAATACCCATCACTGAAAAGGTAGGAATTAAGCTCATCGCTGAACTTTCTGACTGTATCACAAGTGATATTTGAAAATTATGTTTTCTGACTATGAAAAAAACATAGGATTCTTCATTATTTACAATGAGAATTATGAATGCCTACCTAGACCCTAACAGTAAAATTAGTAGATCAAACTGAGAGGTAATTTTTAGAAAGCCATTCTCAGGGACTGGCCAAAATTTCAAATTGTTCAGCTGAAAACTGAGTTTCTGCCACAGTCATTTGCAAGAGCTGTAACATAGTTGTCTTGTGATCCCATGCTGTAGGATCCTATGCTGGATCCAGTGTCCCCCACAGAAGTGCCACACAGCCCTTGCATTGCCCCCAGACCCTACCAGCCTCGCAGGCACAGGCTGGGTCAGAGCCCCAGCCCCAGAGTAGTGGGAAGTCCCCAAGTGCTGCCTTCCCCCAGGCTGCTCCACAACCAGCAGCTCAGCCCCCACTTTACCTGTTTGGAGACAGCAAAACCACCCACAGGAAGGGCTGGAAACAACTAATCATCAACCAGCACTGCTCACATTTAATCCAGCAAGCTGTCGGTGATGGAGATTTCATTGATTACTATCAGTTGAAATAAAATGTAACCTTAATTTGGTGAAGTGGCCAAAATAAGTGTTACAGATCTGTTTGCTTGCTTTGGCTGAAAGATTTCCAACGAATCCCTGGACCAGGATATTTGCCAGGCAGCACCGATGCCTGGATACACATCTCTACCGCCCTGCAGCTGACCCCTGAGAGCTGGGAGCAGACATGCCACGATCAGAGACATACCACTCTTAGGTACTGGATAACTAGAACTTGCTGTAAATGCCTATTGGCTTACTGAAGTTGCATTAGGAGGATAATACTTGTGCTCAACAAAATCTGACTCAACTTCCAATTTCTTTGAAAGCCGAATAGAAAGCATTCATTTTAATATGATGTTTGGAGTAGTTAAGGTACTACTCTCTGATTTCACAAGATCCACAACCAAACAACTCAAGTGATTAACACCTCTCTGATTTAAGTAGACTGGATGCAGTGACTGGATGCTTTCCATCAGAAGCCCTGCACAATATACTTGCTTTCCTCTGGAAAAGTAAGATTTGTCTCTGTCCTACAGACAGTTAATAAAGCACTTTTTTTTTTTAGTTAAAACACATTGCCAACACAAAATTGGTATTTTGTCAGATATCCGTTGCAGTCCTGAACAAAAAACCTCAGTACACTTAAGACAGAGATTCTGAAAGAATGAAACTACCAGTTATGAATTCTTCTATTTTAGAACCGCCGTGTTTACCTCGGTAAAAGAGGGGCGGTGGAGACTAGAATTCAGATTAAGGCATGACTAGATGCATATGAAAGTAGGCAGGTGAGAAATAAGAAAAAAGTAATATAGAAATAGATCATAAAAAGATAATTAGTATCCCAAAGACAGGAAGCCAAGCAGTGCAGCAACAGAGTGATAATTATAAACTGCAAAAAAGAACATTAGGATAGCAAGATGATAATGCTGGATAGATGAAAGGAAAAACTGTTAAAAAACAGAAAGTCAACAGAAAAGATAAAGAAAAACATGATAAGCTAAAAAGAAAACATCTGCAATGTGAAAAAACTTCTGTCTCCATTTGATTTAGCATTTCTTATTTTCTTCATTTCTAGTTCTACACTTTCTAAGCTCACAGTATCACACGCATATAATCCTTTGCTCCAGTAAAGAAGGAGGATAATGATCACACCCTGTACAATAATATTACAGCTGAATTTTGCTTTTTATCTGAAGAAATAGGAGGTGTTGATCACATACCTAACAACTCCCCTCACTGACAAAAAGGTACCTATGCATGCAGTTTGACCATTCAGCCAACCTAGTCAACCGCATGCAGCAATGGCTAACTGTGCATTCAGCACTGGGATTTATCTATTCATGGCATGGCAAATTAAGCAGCTTTAAAAAAAAAAAAAAAATTCTAAAAAACTAACACTAATATAACTACTGCCATCCCTCACCAATTTAAGCTCCCTCAAACAGCTAACTGTATCAGACACACAAAAATCCTCATCTAGAATATGAGACCAGACAACAGGATAGGAGCAGGACTAGTACCCTGCTTCAGTGGCAGGTAATTAAGCTGGATTCGTTTAGCTGAGTCATGAAAGCACGTTTGGAAATCCTGCGCATTTTCCTTGCCAGCTGACAATCTAGCAGTGAAACAGTCACAAACAGGAAAACAATTAGAAGTTGAGTAGCTTTCTCCAAGATCTTTGTCAAAACGCATGCCTCTAGCAGACTCTGAAACGTGATCCCTTTATATGTAATAATTTAAAAGCCACTGGACTAAGCACTAGGTGTATCCCTGAGTTTGTCACAAATGAAGTTAAACTGGGCTGTCCACGCCTCACCTCTGGCCTCCTTTTCAGTGCTACCAGCCTTCCCACACCACACCTGACCATCCCCTGCTGTGCCCTGGAGCAAGGCCAAGGTCACTGACACTCACCTGGAGCTCTCGGCAGCCGGCAACTCGGCAAACACTGGACCCTCAACGGAGCTGAATCAGTACCTCTGTTTTTTAACAGTCTTCCAAGAACTTGGTATCGGTATCCAGTAGGTCACACTTGAAATCTGGCCAACCTTGCAGCCTCCACAGGAAGACGATGAAGTAATTATATTTAAAGTGGCCAACAGACTTCCCCCTTGGCTGCTTTCTCCCCTGGCCAGGAGCAGATGACAACAAAATCTCTTCCAAGCTTCAAAAGCAAGTTTGTCCCCGGGCTGCTGTAACATTATCACATACGGAGTCACTGAGGGATCGGGTACTCGACAGACTGTTGCAAGAAGCGGTCGACATTTGCTTGTTTTATAGCTGTGAGCCTTGGGCTGTATTCACTGAGAACTCAGGTAACGCCACGAGTACTGTCTCCAGTGGGCTACAGGTATCCGCCCAGGTGACAAGCAGGATGTGACAAAAATTCATATTCCCTCACGCAGTAGCCCATCTAATACCAAAACTCCCAGGCACTTCTGATCCACATCGGGCTGGGCAGGCAGTCAAAACGGAAGAATCCAGGGTCCTAGGGAGGCTTTTGATAGACAATGTATTTCTGGCAAATGAGTATCTGAAGAACAGTACAAACATTTTGATACTACCCCAAAATAGCTCAAAGTCTGTCTTCAGAAGTATCAATAACGAAGAGGAAAAGAATCCAGAACATAAGAGCTGCCGACAAAACCGTCAGTGCTGTGCAGAGTTTGACAAGGCGTAGAAGAGCCAACCTGGAGCTCAGGGGAAAGAAAATGAAATCCACTACCCAGAGCTCACCCCTTAACCTGCAGCGAAGGCTGCTCCTCATCCTCTGGCCTTGCCCATGCACAGACAGTGAAAACCAGTAGACACATTACACAGACAAAACTGTCATCATCACTACAGCTGGATGTAAAACCTTTATAAAAGATTCAGCGTTCACTAATGTGACTAGATGGAAAAACAAAAGGCTAGTATCTTTTAAAGACAAGGCACATTTTCTTCTCGAATTTGAGACTGAAAGACGTGTAGAAATACTGTAACAGAAGTAGCACACTCTGTTGAAAACCATTCCTGGTTTCAATACATTTTCATTTCAGAAACATAAAGGAAAAGTTTATTTCATCTTTCTGGTCAATGAGAAAAGACAGAACTGGCTAACTGAAACCTTACTTGCATTACAGCTGTTAACAAAAAATACTTTTTTCCCCCTAATGTTAATAAGCAAATCATGCCAATTCTTTCCTTGTAGGTCATTCTTTCATTTTCTGTTTTTTATTGGAAAAGTGGAAAGAAATTGGAGTGGAAAACAAAAATAGGAAGAACAAAAGCATAATGGTAATTTTCTGCTATTATCATAAAATAATAAAGAATAGCTTGAAGAACATCTTCGTTGTTAAAGACCACTAGGAAATGAAAAATTGCAACCAACTGTATAATGATATCAACCAATCTCTTAAGATTCATAAATTAATTCAACATGTTCATCCTCTCAGCATTAATCTATTTGGTTGCTGCTTCTTAATAACTACTGTAATAAACATAATAAATTTAAGTAAGTTTCAGCTACAAAGCATGCTTTACTATATCTTAATTTTATATTTTTAGGTTTCTGGAATATTCAAACTATTTCTTAACATTTCTACAGAAAGCATTTATTTCCTTTAAAAGTTCAGCAAAACCAGAGTTTTAGGGAAAAGAAACCTTTCACATTCTTCTCACAGAGATTAAAGCTCTCAGTTTTTGAATTTTTTTTTATGCCTCCTCGCATTCTTTTTTTTTTTTTTAAAGGAGGCCTACTAGAGATAAAGATCCTATTTGCACTGTATGGAAAAGGAATATATTGAAAAGCAGACTGAAAATAATTTTTCTGCTATAGGATGTGAGTTATTTCCAGATTGTAATATTTTAGCCTTGATGTTTCATTAAGATAGGTTTTTGTCTGCTTGTATTTCTAAAGCTATGTTTTACTTTGGTTTGTCATTAAAATGAAGCACAGATCTTGCTTCTGTAGCCTAAATAACATACAGCTGAATTACAAAATGAGTTTCTGTTTGACTTGCTAGTTGTTAAACTCTTCGTGAATCAAATATTCCCCTGTTTTGGGGGAGGAGACAAGAGGGAAGAGAAGAGGTTGTTTTTGTTTGTCATCACTCACATCTATACTCTCAAATAATTTCAATTTTGTTTGTGCCTCTAATATAAATTTGCAATATTTTGTTCATTTTTGTTCATTATCAACCAAAGTAGTTGCTTCTGTAGAGGAAACTAACAGAAATATAGACTTTCTAAGAACAAAACTTGATTTATCAATGTTCAGAAATGCTGAAATACAAAGGGGCATGTAGACTTTACCCAAACATTAATAACATCAACCTTTTTTAAAAAATAATAATAATCTTGAACAAGAATTAAAATTTAAGCCAAGCCTCTTGCCACAACTCTGAGCAACTGAAAACATGGAAAACTTGCCACAAACCTTGGAACATGTATTAACATCCCTAATTTACAGATAAGGAAATGATGCACAGATGTTGTATCCAGAAGAGGAACATGTACTTAACTGAGAATAAACATCCAGAATTAGCATGCTCACCTACGAATATATATATTGCGGAGCTGCACTCAACACACATCTGGTAATTGCATCAAACCGATTATATCAGGTAACGGGGTTGTTGCTAGGATTCCTAGGGATCTCTCTCTCAATCATCTCCTCACTAATTCAAGCCACTGATTTGACTTATGATGTTTTCAGAGAGAACTCCCGTGACCTATTAGAGCAGAGGCGTTTTTAGCTTACATGTTTAGAGTGGGCATTTTTGCTTAGGTAGACTCCTTATTTCTGTTTGTTTCTGTTGGACTCGTGTTATGACAGTGGATAAATGGCTCTTGTTTGTGTTGTTGCAGCTGACGGAAAGATGATGATGGAGAGCAGCAGAGATGTTTACAGCATTTAATCCAGGCAGATTATAATTCTCTGGCACTGGCAGCAGTGACATTACAAACATTGACAAGGCAAAGCAAGACACCAACTGCACGATTCAGTCACTCAAGGCTCTTGGTTTTCAAAAAACTTGCAAGCCTGGTGCACGACGGCAGCTAGTGTGCTTGAATCACACCAATGCGCAGAAACAGCAACAAGCATCACGTAAGAAAGATTCCCATTCATGGAACTGTGTGAGAAATTTGCCATGACCCATGTTAGCAGAGACACATAACAGAGGTCCAGGGCTAGCCTGCTCGCCGTTAATAAATCAGCTGAGAAGATCTGTAGTTTATTCTACAGCTACCCCAACGATACTGCTTATGCAAATGACATTATATTGGCTGCCAAAGGGCCTTCTGCGCCTCTCTGAAGCCATCAATTGCACATGAATGCCTACTGTTTGCCGAAGACAAAAATAACACCCAAATGTTATGCACGCGTTGGTAGATCAGAAAGGAAGGGACACAAACATCAACATGAGCCACACAACCTTGGCAGTACCAGCTTACAGAGGAAACCTAGTATTTACCTGCTTTGATATTTTTGTTGGATAACATGGTCATTAAGCAGTGTGCTTGCCCAAACATTACAAGGGACCCTGCCTTGACATATAAATATGTACTCCAACATCCAGGCACAACTACTGTTTTCCTTGTCCTTTTCTGTATCAACAATACAGCATCTGCCATTCTGTACAGTGCTGGAGGTCTGTGGAAGGTTCTGTGTGCACTAAATCCTTGTTTATTACCCTTCCAATAATTCCAAGAGGAAAAATGATATTTCTCTCTTTAGACACCTTACTTCTTGTTGCATCCTTCAGATTACAGATCATCTAACATTTTAAAATTTAAGCAAGGATTTTCATAACCTATGCTCTTACCCTCCACGATACTCAAGAAAGTCTGCTGTTCTAGACAAAATTTTCTTTCTACATTAGTAATACCCAGAGACATCCAGGTACCACGTTAACAATCATTTCTCCTATTCCTAGCAACAGAGTTAACTTTGTTATTATTAGCCGGAAGGACCCTGTCATTACATACTCAGAAAACTTCTGCTTGGAAGACATACGCACGTGCAAAGGACTTAAAAGTGGCAATACTCCCATTAATTATTATTTAATTACAAATTAGTCTTAATCTTTAGTTGACATTTATGTGGAAGTTTTAAAAATGTATGGAACAAATTTATTCGTCTATGTTCCCACCTTGCCCTGGATTAAAAAGAGACTTCCCAGACTCTTCCATTTTTTTGCTTTTCTTCTGTCATTTCCTTTCTATCCTACATTACTGTTCCTTCTTTTGCAGACTGGATCTTTATAAAAGTTTCCAATTTAGTATGCTTTTCATCTGCAGTAAGAATCACTCCACCATTTCTAATATAATGACTTCTCCCTTTCTGATCTCTGTGATTTCCTGACTTACCATGCTAACAGTTTTTTTACAAGTGCAAGTCCCTTTCTCCTCCATTAGCGAGGTACTGCTAAACTCTGTTATTAATCTACCAACGGTGTACATAGTAAGTACGTAACTGTTGTGTTATCAGTTTAAAATCCAAACTCTACCTGGAAACTACATCGGAAGGAGACAGAAAGGGCAGTATATAATAACTGAACTTTTTCTCCTTAGCATCATATTCTTCCTGTTACCTAGAAACTAATTAGCACAACAAAATCACCTCTCTCCTGTCTAGTAAAACGCATAAGTTTCATAAGAGAAAAATAATTTGTATTGTGAATCATTATCCACTGCTTAATCATAGTTTTTATATAGACAAAGTGCTTTAGGTTGACCTCTGATTTGCTACTCCTTGTCTGAAGCTTTTGTATAACTTGTGAAAGTCACACAAGTTATATAAAGATCTGAGGCAATTTAAAGTACTTGTCTAGGTCGTTGGAAGTTTGTGGGTTTTTTGTAGACACTTTTTTAAAGTATAGTATTGGTAAATGATCATTTCAACGAACTTTTTCTCAGAAAGACAAAAGAATAAAACGCAGTTATAAAAATAAACTCATGGGTACTGTCTAGCTACTACTTTAAAAATTCAATGCACAACATGAACTTAATACTTAAGCAAAAGGTGCTTTACTTCAGGCAAGTCAACACCTGGTTTTTCGTGGTGACATTTTGCATATGAATTTATGAAAACATTATGTTTACAAGCAACTTTAATTCAGATAGGCCATGAAATACGGTATCCTGACTCCAAAACTAGTTTTTAAAGAGAAGCTAATTAATTGGTTATCACTGAGTGTTGAAACTCTGTGCCAAAAAGCGCTGCAAAAGTTGACAACAAAGCTTACAGCAAAGTAGCCTGGGAATAAAAACCAATATTCCTCTTCACAGTTCCCTGCTAATAAAAGCATTAACTTTAGAGCACATATGAAAGGAAGTGAGGACCTCCTGCTGCCTCTCTGATACACTATTGGTTGCAAATGGGCAATTTCCATATATGTGGCAATTTACTAGTGTTAAAACCCATACCCAAATGCCTTGAGGCACTGAAGTGCCAGTCAGGAGAGCAGGATCAGCATTAACATATGATTATGAAAGAAACAGCAAAAGGAAAAAGAAAAAAGAAAAAAACCAAACAACTCTAAATGAATGCTTCAGTGAAAGTTTCTTTGTAGAAGTGTTTTTAGAAGCACGATCTGAAATTTCATGTTCTCAGAGGCACAATGCAATTCACTCTTTTATGAAATATTAAGTCAAAGCAGTAACCCTTCATTTCCCTATGACCGCTCCTCCGAGTTTGCGAATATCTAAATCCATCCAGAATTAAGTGAGCTGTGGCAAAAGTAAATAATCTTTCTATGAAAGGAGGTGCATGTTGTAACAGAAACCAAAACAGTTTGCAAGACAGGGGATTGGGCTCAGTCATTACCACGTAAGAGTTCATGAATAACTCAAAATACCCCGTGCTTGCCTTGCTAAGGAAAATACCACAGGAAAGAGAGATCAGTTGTCCTCTCTGTTCATTATTTATCACACTGTAATGTCTGCAAACTGTTCACCTCTCTCTTTAAATGCACAAGTCCAACTAATATTAATAAGACACCAAATTATCTATCCCACAAATACACACTCTTGAATTTCAAGAAATACTGTCAAGTTCAAGGTCCCTTTGTTTAGGAGGCTAGAATTTTATTATATTAAGTAGCAGTGTTAAAAGCAGCATCTAATGTTACCGTAGGTAAGAGGAGGAACACTGTTAACACTTTTCAGATGATTATCTAGACTTTTCAGCCTGTTCACTTCATATAATTCGTAACTTGACTACAAATAAGTGGATTTTTTTCATGAAAAACACTTGATTATAAGTTCCAAAGCTGATCCCCAACTCAGAAAGTAATTGGAGAGAAAAAAAAAACCCACAGAAAAATGCAATAAACAATAAAAGGGGCAGTAAAAAATAGATGCAGTAACAACTACTTTGAAGTTGTTATTTTTTCAAAGTTTATAGATTTCAAGTTCATGAAACATTTCTTCTGTTCAGGAGCCAAGGAAACTACAAGCTTTTCGAACAAATTGTTTTTGTCCCTTAAATTGCATACATTAATTTTGTTCTGTGGCCAAAAAAAAGAAAAAAAAAGAAAAAAAAGAAAAGAACTGGTATGTAGATCCCGTTGCATATGCGTAGAGTTTTATGTTTTACTGGTCTTTAATGATCAATTACATTCTCCTCTAAAATTGTTCAGTCTAGGCCACATACCTCTCAAATATACTTTTTCTTCATGGGACATGGGTATCTGGAGTTGGGCTGTACAAGAGCCCAAAACATACTCGTCGTCACTTTCTGAGCAGCTAGTATTTTTTACAGGTTAACAACGGCCCATCACATTTCCCTGTATCACAGAGAACAGACACATCCACATACCCAACAGCTGATGTATGGTTCAAAAAGTAAATATCTTTCCTCTGAACTTTCTAAAGCAAATGCCAGGTGGCTTTCAGTGTAGTATGAAGCCTACTGCTTCAGTACACAAATCCAACTTGCACATCTCTTCCAGTATACTTATTCCTGCTTAAACACTGAGCCTTTTGGATAAAGCTGTGCTAAACAGAGCTAACACAAACATGGGCACAGGGTCACCCCATTAAGAACGCTAATAATAGCCACCCATTCGCTCGTCTTGGTGCATTTGCAAGGGAGACATCTTCTATGTTCAATATACGCAGCATCCAACTCTTGAATGTTCCCAAAATTTCCGTATACATTTTTCATATGCAAGAGGAGCATCTAAAATGTCTTGGTTCCCTGCCACCCCCCTACGTCCTACAGTGCAATTTTTGAGGAATCAGTTATTATCCAGTAAGTATTAGGACACAGAAAACGCAAAAATTTGTGCTCTGAGGAATTTGGCAAATGAGCAGTAAATATTTACCAGCTGCTAAGATCATCTGGCTGTTTTGAATTTAATCTAAGAATAATTAAACAAACAAACAAACAAACCATCCAGATATCAGGATTGCATTTAACAGCGTGGAATAAGACCATTCAAACATTCTTCTATTTTCAAGTTATACCAGCATTAATGACCATCAGTGCAAATTTTTTATTTCACTGCTAGACAAGTATTAGGTTTTGGTTAACTAACAAGTAACATCACAATAGCTTCATAAATCATTGCCAGATATTTGTAAGAATGCCATCTGACAAGCATTTAATTTTTAAGAAGTTCACTTTCATAACATAAAAATGGTTCGCCAAAGCAAACTTGTCTCCAAAGAAATCATGGTTTTGTTCAAATGAATATCAATTTTTCATCTAGCAAAATTGATATTCCTAAACGAGAACTGTAGCTTTTTGGCTTGCTTGCTTAACTTGGCCTTTTGCCTGAAGCATTTTCTTTAGGAAAAATAATTAAAATTTGTATTTTTTTTTTTTTAAGCATTTGAAATCTCAGCGACAAATCTCAATTTTAGGGTTTTCAGACTGCAAGTCATACATTAATGGAAGGAGCAGGTGGGTTTGAGCTTTTAACAAAGCACAGTCTTTTTCAAATTCATTCAGGCACTGGAGTTAAATAGATGCGAGTCAAAGCAAAGCAGTATAAGGTCCTTCCAACTGTCAATTTCTAGGCTTTTGGTGTCTTGTCATGTCACTATTCTCTGTCTCAGAGGGATGGGGATGGGGCGGGGAAGGGGAAAAAAAAAAACCATATTATACTAAGCTTCCTCTGGATACGAACAGGTGGTAAAACAATAAAATGTGAGTCTGCTGAAATGATAAAAATTAAAACACCTTTTCACAACTGTGGAACATCTGAACTTAACCAGCCCGTTTGTTAAGTAGAACTGGTACATATGTTATGCCCAGGATTATAAATGTTAATACTGCAGTACAGGATGAGAAATAGCTCTTAAATTCCATGGCAGCTAAATTCTGAGCCTGATACCCCATCACCTCTACAGTCTCACAGCTCATCAAGGTTTCTCCTCCACAAAGTTATGGAAAAAAGATTTTTAAACACAGAAGATTGTGAACTACCTTCATTTTCTAGCATCTAGCATGCATTTTCTTTCTAGTTTGATTGTTTAGGAGTTCTTGTGGTGACTTATTGCCGTCATTTATTTACAGGTTTCCTGACTAAAAGTAAAAGGATAAAAAGAAAACCTAAGTATATTTAAAATCTTCCTCCCAAAAATGTATGCATATTCACTTTCTCCTTCTAGTTCCTGTTGTTATTATTTTTAAGTCAACTAATTCCACACACAAGATTGGATGAAGGCTGGAAAGGAAGAGAACAATGAAACATGCTCAAGTCAGTGCCTAGAACCACATTCAGTGACTTTGTTTTGGTATTTAATTTTTGTCACTTACTGGATATTCATTTTGTTGAGTCTTCAAGAAAAAGATAATTTGGTGATGGAAGTAAACTAACCATCAAGTTTGGCATGATGCAAAGACCTATTCTATTCAATTAAGAAGGTAAATCTAACCCATGTCTTCACTCTACTCAAAGAAAGCATATGGGTTACAAGACTCATGCGTGGAATGGAAGACGGATAGTAAGCAGAACTAAAACTCAGCATGAAGAATAGCCTGTACATGGTCAGAAAAAACATGATGCAGATCAAATACGATCTGTTCTAATGAACAAGTAATCAAATATTTCTTTTCAGTTTCTAAAGTGTAAAACTGAAAACACCATAAACATGCAGCTTAATGTGTGGTAACTAATTAATAGTTTCCTTCTTAATTAAGAAGCTGCTTATTCAACACACAAGGTTAGTGTCATACTATAAAGTAGACATTTGATATTTTTTTTTGATCACATGGGCTTCTAAGCTCAGCTAAGAAGAAATGTGATGCACAGGTAGCTCATCATTGCACATAAAACCTTTAGTGGTCCCTAACAGAGGGTGAGAGGTGGAAGTTGCTCAGATATTACATGTTTGAACTCCAACGCTACGAGAGAGAGGAAACTAAAAAAAGCATTAGGACATGGTAATCTTGCTCAGCATTTCCAGGTGTGGTTAGGGGAAGCTGGGGACTACTGGCCTATACTGAATACACAAAACTACACGGATGCATCTCTTACAAGCAATCTGATAGCTAGAAAGTGGGCTCATTAGCTCTTGGGTGCCAATGATTCAGGATCCAATTCAGCTTTTAATTGCATTGTATCTCCATCCTTGGAGACACTCAAAAGCCATCCAGATACGGTCCTGGGCAGCCTGCTCTAGGTGGCCTTGCTTGAGCAGGGAGGTTGGACTGGATGACCTCCAGAAGTCCCTTTCAACCTCAGCCCTTCTGTGATCCTGTGACTAGGAAGTCACACTCATGAGAAGGAATCAAGCATCTGCCACTGCCAAGGCCCTGACCACATCCTCCTTGTGGGCTTTAAGCTAGCTAAGTCCAGTTTAGCTGGCTGAGTCCAAGTCCAACTCTGTTGCTGATAAGAGTCGTTGTGAAGAAAGCTAGAAGGGAGGTCCTGTCCCACCTTTCCCTTGTGAGCCGCTTTCTGGCTGGAGCTCTACCGCTGGCTCCCCTCTCTGCCACACCATAGCTGGGATGCAGCTGTGTCTGTGCCTGCTCTCCCACCACCCTGGTTTTCAACCTGGCCCAGACCTGCTGGCTTGGCTTCAGACATGCCCCTACTCACCACGGACTTGCTGGGCAATCACCGGACAGTCTCTGACTCTGATCGCTGTCTCCAGACCTAATCCCGAACCCTGACTTGCCGCCTAGCACCCGGGCTCCTTGTTGGCGAGGTCACTATTCCCCACCTGCCTTGCTACCACACTTGCTTCCCAGCCCACCTTTGCTGGTGGAGCAGCCTGCCCTTGCAGCTCCCCAACAGCCCCAGCATAAAGACAAATTAATTTAGTAGGTAGGAAGAAATGAAGAAAATTCAGTAGTATATTGGTACTGAATGTCAAAAGGCCAGGAATCAAGAGGACAAATAAGTCATTATTTCTATTATTTATGCTAAAACAATTTGAGATAGGTACAAGGCAACAACTATGTCTGCAAATACAGTAGGAATTCCTGGCATATGGTAATATATAGTAATTAATATTGTATATATTGTATACAATATACAACTTTAAATTACAATATAATAAAATCTAAATGCACAGAGGACAAAAGAATGCTAGATTTATCGAGTAATACTACAAGGAATGCAAGATAATAGTGAATGCTATATTTAAATAAATGTTTTATTTGGAGTCTGAAGGAGTCCAAAATACTCCAAAGACTATAAACACATTATAGCAAAAGTATAAAATGGTTATTTCTTAGCTAGGGGTATAGGTAAGGTGCAGTCAGCCAATGTCACACTAAGTAGCAGTGGAAGAGAAAAAAAATATGGTTTAAAAACATCAGGACAATCTCCTTTTTTAAGAAAAGGCTCACTTTGATTCTTTCTGCCTATGAACCAAAAAAGCAAGCATTTTTTTCATTAGAGAGAGAGAAAGGAAGAAAACATGTTCTGAAGTTCTTCCAGAGTAAACTCCACAGTTCTCAGTGAATTTAATTCCTTGGGAAAATATATTGAGTTCACTCTGCTGGAACTGGTGAGAGAAAAGGAAAAGGAGACATTCCCACAAGCTTCAAAAAGAAAGTATTTCTTTTTACCTGTATTGTCCTGAGATGTGCTCAAAACAAAGCAACCATGAGGAAAATGATGGTACTACTGAGCTTCAGACCAGCCTTTTTTTAACATACTGTAAATTAAACAGAAAAGCCAATTAGGAAGAATGATGGGCTCTTGCTTTTATTAGAGATAGCTTTTGTTCCATTTTCTAAGAGCCTAGAAAATTTGGTGGTTGGCAAATTTCTAAGACACAACATCTTTTGTGAGTTTTCTGCCCTTATAACCTGCTGCAGGCATGCCCTCCTTATGCCTTCCAGAATTAACACCTAGGAAAGGATTACTGTGGTCTTGTCCCAAACATCATTCATGCCTTTCACATGGATTTCAATTTAAATGTCATATTTTAAATGCAGATGTTTAAAATCAGGTATTTAAATACACAGTCGAGCATCTGAGCAACAGAGGAGCAGTTTTTCAGAGCTGCTTATCAATGCCAGTGCCCACGCAGAGCCAAGCTGGAGAGGGAAGGGGAGGGCTCTCTTCAGAAGGAGATCTGACATTTCAGTTGAGAACAAGATGACACATAAAAGGTGACTCTTTCTTGGCCCGCCTCTGTAACCATGAATTTGTCCAACAACCCCGCTGCCACCCCTGGCCTGCCCATAAGTAGCCGCCTTCAAATTCTTTTCACACCAGGAGCATATTCCAGTGATGGGGGAACCATTAATTTCTGGTTTTGGCAGAATTTCTCTGAACTCATCAAAGCTCCAAACCAGATTTCTGTGAGTCAAGAAAAACAGTGAGAATGAGAAAAAACTTCTTCTTCCCCCCTGCAGCTGCACCAGGTATTTTTCAACAGATCTTTAGAAAAAGATCTCCATCACACATTTCCTGTGGTGCATCACCTCCTGACATTTGACTAGACACACTGTGAAATCCTTTTCTGGCAAAGGAAGGAGGAATGCATGATGAGGAATGCAGGACAAATTAGGATGCCAAGGTACAGAAAACAGAATAATTTAAAAAAGACGTTTAAATATCTTCCAACTTGAAAGTTATCGTCGTAATTGAACCACTTCCAAAAACCTGAAACATGCTATGGTTGGTATGCAGGATGCATACGTAACGCACATGCAATACACTCAACACCTTTATTTTTACTAAATAAACAGACTTGTTACTCCCTTTGTGGGGAAGCCTCCTTTCTAACTCATTCAAACCAGACTGAATTGGGGAAAACAACACAGCAGTGCTGTGTAGTCCCACTCACAAGCTAAATACAACCTGCCTTAGATAACAAGGTAAGAAGCTACTCACAATACCTGAAGTTCTCCTGCTTGGGCCGCCTCAACTGGTACCTCCATCAAGAATCAAACCATTAAAAACAAACAAACCTTGTCACTAGCAGACAGTGAAAATCCCCCTCTCAGTCTGAATACCAGCTGGGCTTACGCGGGAGCTCAGGAAGTCTGGAAACTGGTGCCAGACACGCAGTTTCTCTCTCCCCACCTGCAGACAGCCTGGTAGAAGAAGAAACCCCAACCACCACAGCCAGAGAGGAAATGGGGTTATGCAGAACAGCCACTTTGGAGTCAAAAGAGCTTGGCTGGTTTTGGGTGGGGTTTGGGCTTTTTTGTGTGTGGTTGGGGGGTTTTGGGGGGGTTTGTTGTTGTTGTTTTTTAATCCCCGAGCATCTAATACAACATTCTCTGCGCTGCTCAAAGCTACTGATTCAGTCTTTAACTTAAAGAATTAGACAGGTATCATTGCATTTCCCACTCATGGATCCAAATTCATAGATGATTCTGAACTACAAATACCCCAGAGACAAGGAGCCTCACTGAAAAAAAAAAAAAAACCCAGGTCCAGTATAGTCTAGAACGGGCACTGTCTAACAGTGCTGCAATCAAAAAAATTTGCTCATCTCAGTTTTTCTAAACACACATGTCCCTGCTGCCACATGCTATTGTGTCTTCTGATCTTCTATGTCTGCAAAGGGTATCTTTATATCACTGAAAAATAGAGACTTCCATTTCCCAGCTAAATGGACTTGAAGACTTGTAAAGTTTCTGGATAGAATAGAGGTAATTTTTAAAAGGCCAAACTATTGCACCTCTTATGGAGGCATTTCAATTTACTATAAAGTAACTAACATACAAGTAAGATCCCAGTGCCTCACTTGGGATAACATGGATCATTCCCACACAACACCTCTAAGTAACATAACACCCCCAAATTAATTTTTTAAATAATAGATAACCTTGCACATTCCATGTAATACACATTATATGAAATTCACTCATTTTAGGTCTGATCCTACTGACATCAATGAAGGCTAAATATGGCCTTCAGCTTTTAAAATAATTATGGCCAATAACTGTATTAAAGCAGAAAACTTGACTGGGAAGGTTCTGCAAAGATACCTGCCTATCACAGAAGTACAAAGTACTGCTGTACAATACAAAACTTCAAATACACATAATTATTACCCTTAAACACAAATCACACATAGGGGATTAAGAATAATCCCAAAAGATTGGTGAAAGTTTTATTGCAAAGTAATCCCAAGTATTTGCTTTTGTTGCTTATATGGACATAGTCCTGTAATAGTTTATATCCAGAGAAAAGTTTAGAGGGTTTATTCCAAATAGAGGTATGGAGCTAGAAACCAGTTAGCACCCGGATTGAATACGAAGGCTAAGTGGCAAAAAAATTACTCCATGTACTTCTGTAGTATAATAAGAGGTGTTGGATGCACATACTTTAATACTGCACATACATATGGTACAGTAGTGAGAACAGGGCAATCCATTTTCTCTGCTATCTGTGAACTCTAGCTTGTGAAAATCAGTACTGCTGTTAATTCTCTTCACTACAGTTTCTTCTCTCCATCTCACCCATGGGAAAGAAAACAAAAAAAGAGCAACGTAGCCAAGAGAAATAGGCTGTTCTGTAAGAAATATTTTCACTATAAACTACTTTCTGGAGAGAGAGAAATTGAGATCACTATAAAGTGACCTCCCAAAATGTTACCTGTGCAAGAGATTTTTTTTTTTTGCCTGCACCTCCCTTGTTTAGGCTCCTACAGAAAAATTACCTTCTATAGACTTACTGTTTCAATTTACACAGTCATCTCTGATTCCCCAAGGTGATGCTGCTAGATGCTGGAAAAGAAAAACTGTGCTGAATTAAAAGTTTTGGCAGATGAGACTTCTCAGGCTTTTTGGCAAAATGATACTAAAGAGTACAAAGAGTTTAATAAAAAGAAATGTCCCTTCTGAAATCTCGTTAGCATCTACCTATGATTCACAAATTAGATGTAGAGCACACACTACTTCTAAATAATACTTAATATGCTCTCATTTACATTTACTGTTAAATGGTTAATGAAGAATACTGGCTTCATCTTCAGCTTAGTAACAGTATGATATTTTCAAATTGTCACATTCTAGTAGAAAGCATTTATTCAGTCCTAAGGAGTGTTAATAAACAATATTTGCTGCCATTTTCTAACAAGAAGTGCTACCAGCTGTCACCTAGATAATGTAAATACATGCATGCAACTTAGAGATACAGGCACAGAAAAGGAATCTAAATTTTTATAATGAAGATTGTTGGGGTTTTTAATATTTCTTTAAAAAAAAAACAAACCCAAAACCAAAGCAAAATAACTGTCCTTTGTCTTTTACTTCACATTGTTAAGTATGTTCTTCAGGCTGGTCTTTAATTTTTAAACACTGACAAACAACTCAGAATTTTGACAAAAAAATGCTCAGTTGAAGACTGACTTTTCAATGCTGCTTTCTCAGCTTATAGGACTCCCTGTCTGGAACATTTTTCCTCTCCCATAATTTTACAAAATCCACTTAATTACAAATTTCTTTAAGGGATAATTCGACTTTAAAAGCCTAAACCAGATACATCTTCTATACCTCATAATTTCACATATACTCAGAGATCAGCAGTGACCTCCGGGGTTGAACACACAAGGAATGTCCGGCCTCTGAAATATCTTTTAAATATACTAGTACTAGTATCTCAGGCATGCGCAGTGCATGCATACGCAGATCGCTACTAGAAGGAAAATCTATCTTTAAGGTTCAGTAATGAAGAGTTTGAAGGTATTGTCTGATCCTCAGCTTACAAATTGTCAGTAGAAGAACATGTTAAAGAACGCCCATTAGACAAATAGAGCAATAAACCACCAAATGTTTTTATATCAAAGGTCGTTCATTATTTTGTTATCACTCACGACTGAAAAGAGAGAAATCTTACATGATCACTTAATATGCCTACAGCTTTGTATCAGCTTTCCTCGTCCTTGATCATAACAATGCACATACCTGCATGAGATTAAAAAATACTGTAAAAACATTCGATATCCCACAGTATCATCCAATGCTTAAATGGGTTTTCCTCCAGAAGTATTTCCTGCGCATATTGAAGTTGGTTTCTATGAAGTATCAACTCTTTCAAAAAGTTTCCCTCAAATTCTGTCATCATTTTCTTTACCTAAAGTTCCTTAGGCATAAAATAAAATTGCATTTAATCTACATTTTAAAAACAGAACTTATAGAAAACAAATATCACACTTCCTTCTATAATTATGTGAAAAAATATTCATAATATTTGTTACCACTTTTAACAAAAATCATGTAATAACAATTAAAATAAAGTGGGTAAGAATTAAACTGAACATCAACCATGCTGCTGAGCTGTGGTTTGTAAGTAATTACAATTTTTTAAGTGTGATCTATAGCAGCATTTTAAACTCCATTTGAAAATATTAATTCATGCATGTTACTGTATTAATAATGATTAGAATATAAAAATAAATAAAGACAACATACGAAAGGCCTCTTGCCTAGAGACTGACCTTTTCAAGCTTATTCCAGTACCTTACTTGCTCCTAATTATTGTTCAATATTCCTTTCCCAAGAGCATACTACTACTAATAAAAGGAGGCTAACAGCTATGATGGCTGATTTAGAGGTTCAAATTCTTTACTGTAGCAATGAGATGGTTTTTAAAAAGGCAAAATGCCAGTCATGAGATCCTACCAGACTATTGGTAAACTACTGACAGCAGCACTACAGCAAATCAATCAACAATGCAAAAAGCTGACAAAGAAAGAAGAAAATAAAGGCTTGCACGACTTTGCAGTTTACAGGCTTTTGTTGATAAATTGTGCTGCCTAACGACATTTTATCTTGTATCACAAGAGAATTCCAGATTTTGGTGCTAAGACAGGTCAACAAGATGCAAATATAATTTCAAATTTAGGAATACATACAAAAAATAAAATATTCTCTTCAGACAAACAAGAAGGCATAAAGACAAGCACATTTCAAAACAGAAATAACTATTAAAAATGGCTTTCAAAACTAAAGAATTCTGGCTTTTTTTTTTTTTTTTTTTGCCATTCTCACAGGTTGCTATTTTTAACTAAATTATTTGCATTACACTTGAAATCTAGTTGGGAGTTAGAAATCTCTCAGTTAGGGTTAATTGACTGCCTCACATGCATAAAAACTCACTAGATTAAATTACAAGAAATCAGTGGTATTTTTCATTTGAAACAGCCCTCGGTGAGCCTCATTTATAAACAAACAAGACACAGCATTATTAATTTATTAATGGACTCAGTGTAGTATATAATGGCATCATTAATACCAAAGTCACTTCAGTTCATGTAACTAATCAGAGTCTGGGAGGGGGAAAATTAACACGACAAATGTTTGGGAGAAAACATGGAAACAGTAAGTATGCAAAACAATTTTTTTTTAAAGGACTATTGAGACTTGTGGCTGTCAAACTTCAGAAGAGAAAAGGCTGTGCACAGTGGCTGAAAGGGAAAAAGGAAGATTTGGCTTGCCCATCCGAAACACCCTGATACCATGCAAGTATAAACCTCCTGCCCAAAACACTGACAATAATAAGCTTTAGAAATCAAACACCAGTATGGAGCATCGTTGCTTATTTTTGCCAGGAGCCTGTCAGGCATCGATAGATGTAGGTCCTGCTGCCGTGCCCAGCCTCCTCCTACCCTGCCCATGGCCCAGGACCCCATTTCAGCTCAGCCCGGGGCCATCGGTCCACAGCCGCGCCAGTCTCCGGCCCTGCCTCCCGGACGGAGCCTGGGCCTGGGTCGTCGCTCCCCCGGTCCAGGGCTGTCGATGGAGCCCGGTACCAGCACCCAGCTCTGGGGCTGGGCCTCACCCTCCGCTCCTCGTCCCCTGGGGATCGGCCAGCTCTTGCCCCTCCCTGACAATTTTAACTGAAACTGAAGCAGACAAGTACATTAAAGACAGATGGTGATGTGCTGAAACAAAGGTTTTATGCTCACAGAATAAACAGAATTTCCAGTTACGTCCGCCTATGCACACATTTAAATAGTTCAGCTTAGGATGCAGTTTTTTTAACTATATTGCCAGATTTTGTTGCTTACTTGCATCACAATCATTTCACAAGATTCCACAGAATCTTCACAGACCTTTTAAGTCCACAGTAAACACTGGCTTTAGCACCTCCATTTTAATTCATGCTTTTTTTTTTCTTTTAATATTCATGCTGAATGTATTAAAGTTATAACTAATTCCATTACATGTTGCCTCTGTTGTTGTTTTTTTTCCTCTCTCTCAAACTGCACGCCTGGGGCAGGGGACATCCTCCTGTCCTGCTGTCCCTGCCAAACCTACCAGCTCCCCGACTCCCAGCCTTCGGAGGCGGCAGGAGATGCCACAGTGATGCACCTCCCGTGGGTGCCTCTCGCTCTCCACGCGGCTTCTCAGCGAGTCTCAGATCTACCCGAGTATCTCCCGAGCAGCCGCTTGTTTGTGACCAGCCATCCTGCAGGACTTCCCTTGGCTCTTCGAGAGCCTGGCTGATGGTAATATATGCACCCAGAAAACAGACTACGGTTGGTAATGAGCCCTGTGTAGCAGGCGTGGAGAACAACCTCCCCCAGCCCTCTTTGATGTGCTCCTTCTGATTCACCACCGGTGCTCGGAGAGCGCTCGGCAGCCCGAGCCACGTTTCTCTTGGGCAGACATAAAACAGAAACATGGAGTTTGTTTTAAGACCTTGCAGCCTTTTTATGTGGCAAAAAGGAACGAATAAAAAAAACCAGAGGTGTGCAAATCAAAGATATAATTTATAAAATAAAAACCTTGTCCACCCAACAGCTTTCCAAGCCACATCTTGTCTCCTGCCTTGACGTGGCCCAACTGGCAGGTCTTCCCAGGCCCCATGGCAGAGACGACGGGCAGAGAGATGCAGGGCAGGAGGGAGTGGGCAATGCAGAAGTTAGAGGAGACTACAGATTAGACGGTGAGAGAAAACGTAAGAGAGATGAGGAGGAGAAGCCAAGCACTGAAGGGCTAACAGCGCAGGCAACCAGAAAAAGCTGTCAATGTTACAACAGCTTGATAAATTAGGCATTTCCAGCTGTTAAAAGTCAATTGACAGCGCAGCCACATTCTCTGTCTTCGGTGAGTTTAAAAAAGAAAAATGCTCGCTCCCTCCCTCCTTCTTTCCCAGGCATGTCCCCACTTTTACAGGCAATTTCAGACCCCTGAAACTCTCAATCTTCCTGTTACAGGAAGCGCAGCCCCACCAGTCCCACTGGCAGAGCTCTGCCCACCCATCACCCTCCCGCCCCACCTTCGGCTGCCTCAACACCGCCGCCCGTTCAAATGCCGGCCAGCACTTGTGCCGTCGTCAAGGTCGAGGCAGCAGAGATAAAGGCTTGTGAGCCCACTGGTCAATTTTTTTACTGAAAATGCCTGCAGAATGCAGACTTAAAACAAACTCCTCATTTAATAGCCAATATATCAAACTCCTGGTGAGTCTATCCAAAAGTATGGATCAGGCAGAAAAAGAAAAGGGGGGTCTTGCAGAAAGACAGCAAATGTCTGATGCCACAATTCAGATTCTTAATTTTACCAAGAACTCTGAAGAGTACTCTGTTTATCTGCATTACTGAAGGTGCGCATCAGGTCTTCCCCCATGAGCACAGGTTGCTTGCCTCCGTTAAACCAATTCTGCAAACTTTGTCTCAACCCACAGACAAGCTCAGCCACTGCTGCCAGCTTTCCCAGAGAAAAAGAAAGGTGGAGGAGGGGCAGAAAAAGGAAAATTAGTCAAGACAGCTGGGAATATTTTTTTCCCCCTGAAAGGACAGCAGTGGAGGAAGCAGAAATACCACTTCAAGAACTTTGTTTACTTTTAAAAAGTCATTATAAATTGATTTAGCCTAGAAAGTTCAAACCTACTTTGATATGTTGGATTATAGTGAGGGCTTGTCTCTCTGATTAGCATTGGGATACTAAAAGAATTGATTAACATTTATTCCTGTATAAATTATGACAGCAATTGATTCTTTATTCCCATCTGCAATTCATCTGAAAGCACACGCACCAGACTCAGTCCAGAGAAGCGGGATAAAGTAGTGTCCCTACCACAAAAGGGAAAGTCTGAACTAAGCTAGAAGGTGACTATCAAGCAATCAACAAATAAATGTTTTCTGTCCTTATCCATGTATCCTTTTCTTGTCATATTTTGGAAGACAGGTAAATAATGCCAAAAGCAATAGCATGAGCTATTTTTGATAAGCAAAGAGAAGGGCTTCCCACAGCGACAAAGCAGCTGAATTCACTCCTCTGCCATTGCAAACTGAAAAGCATTTGGCATACAACATTCTATACACTGATTTTTATAGAAATTATTCAATTTACAAATTTACCTACCTATGATAAATATTAAGTCTAAAAACTATACATTTAATAATGGAGCAAAAACATTGAATCACAACCAAAAATGTTTTGCTTGTTATTTACTGTAGTGAGAACATGCAGCCCATCTGTTGATACCACAGAAGCCACTGACAGGAAAGAGCTTGAGATGTATTCAGGATGTGTGACACACTGTCTGGGATAGTGAAACATTTGCTGGGTAATTCCTTAAGAGCCATCCCTGCTTTTGGTGGCCTAGATGATTGATAGAATTGCAGAATAATTAAGGCTGGAAGGTAGCCTCCAGAAGTCATTTGGCCCCAAACCCTCCTTCAAACTTGGTGCTGAATCTAACTTCACAGTTAGATCCTGTTGTTAGGGACAAGCAACATTCAGTTAAGGTTTGAGCATTTCCACTGATGGGTATGCCCCTCTCTGGGCACTTTTTCTAGTGTTTAATCTTTATCATATGTGAAAACTCATCTCCTCCTAATATCTAATCACGTTTCTCTTGTAACTTGTGCCCATTGCTTCTAGCTCTTTGACTGCACAATCCTAAGAGAGGTCTTCTCTATAAACTCCTATTGCATACCTGAAGATAGCACTAAGATCACCCCCAACTTTCTCTTCTCCAGACTGAACAAATTCAGACACTTTGGTCCCTCGTCATGTATCATTTCTCCAGCACTCATCTTCATGACCCCAGACTGGACTCTCTACAGACAACATCTTTCTTGTGCTGGGACCCCAAAGTTGGACGTCGTATTCCAGCTGCAGACCAACAAATGGCAACAGAAGATGAAAAAAATTTACTTCCCTGCTGTCTCCATTCTTCCTGTTACAACGCAACATCCAGCTGGTTTTCATGACACACTTGCACTGCTGACTTGTGTTCAGCTTGCTCAACACAACACCCAGGTCTTTTTCTGCAGAACCTTCTCCCATACTGCCCTCACACAGCCTGTGCTCTTGCACAGGATAACTGTCAGGAACAGTAAAACCACCACAGCCCTACCAATTGTTTCACCTATGCCAAAGCCCTGAAAGAGAAGGCCATCTGCTGCAGGATAAACCGGCATATGAATGCTGAGGGCTTTGTCACAGAAAGACGGATGGATGCTCTACTCCAGCAGTTGAAGTCTTTTCTTCCACGTCTATCCCTGTCTCTAATGAAACAAGCTAAATCCAGAATTT
The DNA here is from genome assembly GCF_000687285.1 of Phaethon lepturus. Lineage (NCBI taxonomy): Eukaryota > Metazoa > Chordata > Aves > Phaethontiformes > Phaethontidae > Phaethon > Phaethon lepturus. The sequence continues at coordinate 1,475 of NW_010534020.1, read as the reverse complement.
AACCTGAACTGTATCTAATCTGCTTGCTATAATGCTGCAGCAAATCGTTCCATTTCAACGCAAAACTGAACTGCCAACAGAAGAGGATTTATCAGCTTTATCATGAGACAACATTTGAGAGAAATGCTCAAAAGGTATTCAGCATTTCAAATTTTAAAACTTTATATGGACTGAAGACAAACTTTCATTTAACATACAGAGTAAGGAAGTGTAAAAGGCCAAAGTAAAATATTTATAATATGTGTGTGCCACAGAACAGGGTATTGGAATGGGAATTTGAGAATGAAAAACACAGCCATACCGTTTTCCTCCTGTAAAAATGAAATAGATGTGTTAATCAGGCTAAGGATAGGAACTTCACAGGCCTTATCCACACATCCCTTCAAAATGCCTCTCCCTTTTATATATGCATTGCAATAGGAGTACAAAGCAGGAGGTATATATATTCAGCATGTATATTCAGCAAATTACATTTATCTCCCTCAAACATTTGATAATACACATTACTTCAGTTCTGATTTGGTGAGGTATTTTACCTAGCAAGCCACTAGCGTGTCAAAGTCCTCCCAACTTCTTGAGGCTTCAAGTATGATCATAACACACCCCATTTCAACGGTGCAGCTTCTCAGTATGCATAGAGATTTCTGTTGAGTCTGTCTGAAAAGACAATGTGGAAATATGGGAATCAGAAAGGAAATGCAACCAACATGTCATTCAAAATAAAATGGAAAAAGGAGAATCACACAGAGAGTAGTTTGGAAGGGATGCGGCAGGTCACCTAGCATCGCCCTGCTCAAAGCAGGACCCACTACAGCAGGTTGACCATATCCACGTCCAGTTGGGTTTTAAATGTCTCCAAAGATGAAGGTGGCATAAGGTCTCTGGACAGACTGGTCTAGTCTTTGACCATTCTCACAGGAATAAAATTTCTTATGTTTAAGTTTAATATCCTGTATTTGAATTTGTGCCCATTGCCTCTTGTCCTGTCACTGGGCACCACTGAGAAGAGCCTGGCTCAGTCTTCTTTACTCCTTCCCATCAGGTGTTTACACTCATGTGGGGTTGGAGGGAAGCATAGGGAATCAGAGGATCTGGAAATAACACTCACTATTTGTGGCCTATAATTCTCCTATCTGTGCTAAACTTGTACAAAGCACAGGCGACATGCAGACAAATGCCTTCCTCCCTATACTTGTGTTTAGATACCGTTTCTGAATCTCCAGGCAACTGCACTATATATTTATCTATAAATACAATCTATATTACACACACTATTGAATATAAGCAGAACGCAAACTCTCATGCCCCACCCTCTTTCCCCAGTTCACAGGCCATAGTAATGTAACATTCTCAGAAGACTTTTCCCAGTTTAAATTCAGAAAGTAACAAGCTGTGAGGCAACCTGTAGTGGCAGAATCTGGGGTCTTCTGACATAATATTATGTATTCAATATAATATTATATCTATATATAAAT
>NW_010534019.1:0-60204 GCF_000687285.1 Phaethon lepturus | reverse complement strand
GCAGCAGTTGGAGGCTTTGCCCGTTAGACTTATATCCGATATATAGAAAATGTTGATGCGTTCACTTCGTGCGTGCTGTTCTGCTGTACGGTTGGAAGGGAAGTGATTTGAGGCTAATGCGGTGCCAGTAAACAACTAAATGCTGTTGACTGAGCAACTGATGACCCTAAATAGGGAGCACAATGTTAGAGGGAGAAGGAGGTTTGCATTAGCATAGCCCCTAACTTGTAAGTGCTAACCCATGTGTAAGTTCACAGAAGCTTACTGTTTGAGTAACTCCCCAAAACATTGCTAGTTTTCATTTTCTGTGACTGGATTTCACTGTTAGTCAGCACTTAATTGACACCGTCACCTGACAAAAGTGGTGTAGCCCCTGACTCTGTTGGAAATAGGAATTAAAAAATGCTGCTATCGTACATAGAATACGAGAATAAGATAAATATACCTATTTGTCCCTGCCTGGCATATCAGTATGTACTGATCCATTTCACCTTTGATTATTAATGTTTTCATAATTAACCTATCATAAAAATAGGTTCTCGGGTAAAAATCCTGCATAAAAGAGATTTTCTGTAATGATATGAGCTGTAAGAGATTTTCCCCCAAAAAAACTTACGTGTTTTCTAATCATATTTTGTATAACATCTGGGCTTTTTAGGTGACTCTTCAGACCAGTAGCGGTAATTTCTTGATAATTTTGTAACCCCCAATTAAAGAAAGAGGAAACTGAGCTGTCGATAAGTTTCTCCAGTTATTCTGGTTCTGTACTAAGATATACGAGAGCCTTGGAGTGGCTTGCATGAGTTAATACTGAAGAGCAGAACTCTTATCTTGAAATCACAGTTTAATATTCTGTAACCACAAGGCAGCCTGCCCTGCTGAAAAAAACCTAAAAATCCCTTTAAGACTCTTTTAAGAAAGTGTTTAGCATTTTAAGAAAATCTAATTTCCTTTGCTGTGGTGTTGGTTGTGCAGTGTCATTTTTAGAAGGGATATTAAGGTTCTAAGACAGAAGAATATTCCTAGGGAGACTTTTATAAATGCCTAAATCAGTAGGATGATTAACTGTCAGATTTTCAGCAGGCTATTGATTTAACAAACAAAAAAACCTGGTTGCACATAAGTTTAGATATTTTTCAAGTTTGCTCAAGGCTTTTTCAGACTCCCATAGAGTGATTTTTGTGTATTACAGGCTGTGGAACCTAACAGTTGCAATATGAAATTCACACAGGGATATAAGGCAAATTATAGAATATTAAAATTGAGAAACAATATAATTATATGATAGATGTGTGTGTTCTAGAAGTGTACGTACCTTTCTCTTTAAAAATAGCACGCACAAAGAAAATCTTGGATCTCATTGAAAACAATAATTATGGCAGTTATGCTGAAAGCAGGAATACAATACTAAAAGATTGAGTATTGCATATGACGAACATGTGTTTGGCGTTAAGACAGTAGAATAAGAAGGGGTTTAGGGGTTTACTTTAGTGTGCCTTTATGTCCCTTTTCCTTCTTTATCACAAGGACTAAATTTCCCCAGGCTAGACACACTGTTTCTTTAGCAAGGAAGTGGCAAAGATCTTCTTAGTTTGCGATGCTATTTTTTGAGCTGGTAGAGTTAACAGCAACACTAATCCTAATTCCTAATATTAATCCTGAAGTTTCCATTATTCCCAGTTATATCTTTTAAGCTGCTCGCAATATTTCCTTGCCTTTTCTTTTCTTTACATCTTTCTATAGGAAATAATTGTAAGAGATATCTCGCCCTTCTTCCCTTATCTATCCCTTGGCTGCACTTGCCACGTGCTCAAAAATCTTTCTGCGTACGTTCATTTTGTCCTTCTCACCTGTGAAACATGTTGATCGCTGTTGTGCAAATTCTCTCTGCTATGTCAGCGTCGAGCTGATGCTGAGGTCCCGAGAGCTGCGCGGCCCCGTGCTGCACAGCTGAGCTGCGAGCATCTCGGCTTTGCCTCTGCTTCCGCAACCCACCTGGGTGTCTTCTGTCCTCTTTACTGAATTATACTGTAAGCTTTCGTCTAACTTGAGCTCCCTTCTAGTGTTAACCATGTCCTGTCTTTTAATTATTTAATATCTTACTTTACTTGTTTTTCTAATTTAAAATTCAGAGCATTTATTGTAATGAATTAAAAGACAATGATACCAAACCATGATTTTCAGATAAATGTAGCATAAAGAAAAAAATCTTAAACGTCCAGGTTAAATTATTCATTCCAGTTTCTTGCTCAGTTCTAGTCCCTAGAAAGCACAGACACACCAACAGCCTTTTCCGCTGTTCCCAGACGGACTGACTGCAGAGTAACACAGTTCCCAGAAGGACTGGGCACGGAAGTAGCATCCTTTTATTCCCACTTACTTGCTTTTAATCATTTCTGTGTTTTAGGGATGGGGGTTATGAAGGTCAAGCAGTAAATCCTTGCTGAGCTGGAAATACCAGGACCTGAAGTTTCCACGTCCTCTGGAAACCGCAGCACATGCTGCAGCTCCGGGAGGAACCTGGATGGACCAGTTGTTCCTTTTAACACCCTCGCAGCCTCCGTGTGGTGGAGATTTCAGACTGTATACTGGAAGCTGAAAGAGGCTGAGCTTATGGTGTCTGCTAATAGTTCACTAATAACGCGTTTCAACAGCAGCGTGCGGGACCGCGAGCGGGGCTGCAGGCTCCGAAGCCGCTCTGCGCCGGGGAGGGTCCGTGGCCGGGCAGGCTGCTGGCTTTGCCGCAGCAAAGCGGGCTGGGCAGCTCGGAACCCCAGTGTGCCCAAGCTTCTCAGACAAGATCCATCATGTTTGCTTTCCCTCTATTTTTTTTTTTTCTGAGCAATCTTCTATGTATCTCTGATTGATCATTAAGAGTTGCACCCCTTTAAAGCAAGCAGTACAGCTTGCATTACTATTAACAGCCTTTTTTTATTTCCACATATCTGTAATGTCAGCCCAAGCCACGTTCAGTAGCAGTTTTTTGAAACTCCCTATGCCCGTTGAGAGTTATATGGGAGTCAGGATTAGCTCCTTTTAAAACATGTAATAGCTTTGCAAAGAGGGGAATGGGTTGGGAATGTGTCATTTGAGATTTTGATAAAAACCTAATGGGAAATTGGTCCGTGAGCCAACTTGAACGAAATGTAATATGAACAAAGACCAGCAAAGCTCCTCAGGTTGCCCAGAAGTATTAAGTGTTTCATTTGTGAAATCCCCAAAGTCTGCCAATACTTGAAAGCTTGGCATGATGCGGAAGGTGCACTTGCTAAGACAGGGTTAGCACAGATGGGAGCCAAAGAACTGAGAACGTTTTTTTTGACTCCATCTGATGAATCTTAAGGCTCCATTTTTGCAGGTGGATTCCAAAATAAGATAGCAGGTGGCATATTTAAGGATTTCAAAGCAAACCTGCAGTTTTGCTGAAGAAAGGTGGTAAAATTCTAGAACGGGCCTGCATTTGCAGCAAGATCTGTACGCCACGTTTTAGATCTTGTTCATCCTATAGAAGATTATTTAACCGGAGATACAGTATCTCTGGTCCCTGTGGATGCTGTGATTCACAGTACATACTCAATGTAAAGAAACTTTTATTGCGTGTGCTGCTTGAAATCTATCCACCCCACCGCAAAGCGGGTATTAGATGGGAAACAAGACAAGTGTGAGGTGCCCGGAGAGCCGGTGCTCACTTAGTTAAACTGAAAATATCAGGAAGAAATGTAGATTGAAAATAAACATGCTGAGTTTAAAAAACTGATATGATGATTATTTAGCAAAGACAACGCATGGATTCATCGTCAACATTGCTACTGTATTGGAAAGAAAGAATTTTTTTGTTTTTTCCAATCAAGTGATTGCAGGTTTTGGTAGCTGGAACCCTGGCTTTTCAGACTGCTTTGTGTAGGTGAGTTTTTCAGATGTGAGAGAACCCCTGAAGTCTAATAGAAACCTTTTAAGTAAATCTTACAAAGCTCTAATCTCTCAAAAGCTCCCATGTTCTTCTCCTCTGTTCTTATTTAATTTTTAATAAGAACAATTCCAATGTAGCTCTAAAGTATGGCTCAATTAAGAAATACTCCTACCAGGCATCTTTGAAATCTTGGGAGGTTTTTCCTTTTTTCTTTTTTTCTTTTTTTTTTTTTAGTTTACCCCTACAAATCTCAACTTTGGTTGGCTGCAGTTTAGAGAAGGAGTTTCTCTTTAATTCCAAGCTCCACTTCACACTGTTATTTACACGTAGACCAAATAACTTTCAAAGTCTCACGTTTTATGCTTGAAGGAGACCACCGAACACATTAATGCTATATTCTGAAGTTACAAAAAGGATCTTTGATCTAATTCCCTAGACGTTATCTGTCCAAAAAGTATCTCTAGGTCATGAGCAGTAATTAAAAAAGAAGTCTGAATCACAATTTCAAGCCCAGGTATTTTATAGTAATCAAACCTTAACTGCTTTATGATTCACTTTTATTTTTACAGTGTATGGCACTCTTCTTGCTGCTCTGGTTAAGCTTGTATCAGCATTTCCATTATAAAATGCTGCTTTCAGGGGTTTATAACTTAGCTGCAAAACTCTACTCTGAGTTTAAGATGGTATTATGACCTGACTGGAAAAATCATGTTTGTAGAAAATACGTGTCTGCCAATATGCGTAAAATTTTTGGAATCTTATTTTGGGCTTTTAGAGCTGATTGCAATGGTAGTGTCTCATCAGAATATGCAATGTTAATGATGAGAGAAGCAAACTATGCCTGAAGCTATCTTGCACGATGGTTGTGGCAGGATTCATTTTCTGGTCCAGTGTTTACTGAAGTCACCCTGACTTCTCACAGCTGGAATGGAAAGGGATCTAAGACAGAGACACTCGTGTATTTGTGGACTTTCTGACTTTTCTTTTCCTCGGCATCCAGACAGAATGGACAATATGATGTTATTGTATAGATCTCATTTTGAATGGTTACGTACTCCTTGTAATTACGTCATTTCTAGTTGTTTCATTGCAATCGGGTTGGCAGAACTCAGTATAAATAATTGCGTTCTGCCTATTAAAAGGGCTGGTGAACTTTCGATGCGATGCAGAGTCTGTCTTCACTTCCTTCGTTTGGATGGAGTCGAGATGGGCTGTTACTTTCTGTGCAGCTGACGGTTTCAATGGTTATGTGTCAGTGCTGATCTGATGTCTATAAAATGCCTTGATGTGTTATCCAGAGCATGAAAAACATAAAAGAACACATGTATTTACCTGTTGCGAGCAGTGCTGCTCTATAAAAAGGAGGCAATATACTTTTTACAGTGTTCTAGAAATATTTTCTTATAAAAGTAGTGGCTAACAGGCCTTTTTTAGGGTGGGAGAAAGTCTGGATGGTGTTTTCTAACCTATACTCCACAAGATTCAGAGAGACGAATGACTCTTCAATCTCTGGTTTGGGGTGTGGGGGTGTTTTCTCTGCCTTCTCAGGAGGGTGTGGGAGAAGGGCTGTGGACACTGCTCAGTGCTCTGAAATGTTTGGCTTTTGTTACTCACTGCCACACTATTTCACTCAGTCCTTTGGTTACGTTTCTTTTCTGTATCTTTTTCTCATGTCTTTTTTTTTTTTTTTGAAAACTTGAAGGTAAATGGCAAAATGCCACAAACCACAGAGATTTAATTTTCTGCATTCTACTTTATTGCGCACTTGTATCTTAATGAGAAGCAGCTACAAGAGTTATCTTCCCAGCCCCCTGAGTTCTGAAATACGGGCTTTGCTAAGCTGCGCTTTTGGGAACAGTTCTTTCCATTCGTGCAAATGTTTAGAAGACAACGGCCAGCCACCATCAGGTGTGGCCCTCTTCTTTTATTCATTACAAATAACAACATGAATTCAATGTCTGTCAGACTCATTTCAGCATCTTTGAGGAAAATGGCAAAGCTAACAAGGCGCATAAGTACGGGATGCCGTATAGCGCTCTGGGTGAGAGGCATTCGTGACTCTGATGCTGATAATCTGGGTCCCATCGTTACCCATCAGTATGCCCCAAAAACATCTCATAGGCTTGCCAAGGGCTCTACGGAGCAAAGAGATGGAGGGGGGTAAAATGCCAAAAAGGGAGGAATCAGGAGCACTATCAAGTCAGGAAGAGCGAAAAGTTGTGATTCGAAGTAGCAAATTCTGTTAACTTCGTAGATACCTGCAGCCTGTTGCTCCAGTAGGATTTTTCAGAGGAATGATTTTTGCAGCTTGGAGATTTTGGATGATTCTTGCTCTTCTGCTGTCCTGCTTTCCCACCCCCTTGGCGATGCACCTGCAGCAAACAGCGCTGGGCTGGGGGTCTCCTGGAGTCACCCATCACTTTTACTTTGTGAACCAACCCCCTGGAAGGGTCAGATCCCTGGTGACACTGACGGTATTGAAACTGTTCTGCAATAACCACATGCTGGCTTGGTTATTTTTATGGGCGTTTGGATTTTTTCGTCTTTTTTTTTTACAATCAAATTGATTTAACACAACAGAGGATTGACTGTCTGGGGATACAGAAAAAGCTCATGCAGGAGAGGTCTGTGACAGGCCATCTTATTGAAAACCATTTAGTTGTTAAGGACCAATGCCAAAGCACTAGCCTAGCTGAGAATGAGGAAAAATCATCAAACTGACGAAACTACTTCTAACTAGGACAGGAAAAAGAACGCAGGCAATTGGATCTACTCTGGCAAGTTTGGAAAAGGCTGAGTCTCTCACAAAGGGGAGAGAAACCAGAAGACTACACTTATCCCGGAAAATTTTAAGAAAGTAGGCATTTTTTTGTTGTTGTTCTTACCAGGGAATTTAGGTACAATAGGTGTGTGTACAGCTTCTCCTAAATGCTTAGTTTCTACTGTTTAACCAATGTTATTCTTCTCAGAATGGCGCCTAAGAATCATACTTACTTGCCAAAATCTCCTGAAAAGAAGAAACTTAAGCTAGGTTTGCCAAGAACAGTTGATTCATAGTGTGTTGTAGCCCAAGACCAGTCCAGTCATGGAATAGTTGTGAAATCTCATCCTCGCTGAAGCAGCAGTAGCCTAAATCCATACTGTACTTGCAGTCTGTGGGTAATGATTTCTTATAGGTACCCCATCCCCTTAGCCTGAGTTTGGCAAACTCGTGCACGGCATCAAACAGTAATAGGGTCCCTCTTCATGATTAAGCTCAAGCTGAATTTTCAGTAGTGATCTGGTAGTTGTATTTGACTCATTCGTGGTTTTAAAAGTTTGATAAAAGTTAACTCCTCCCATACCAGTACTAATGAGTATCACAAAGACTGGAAACAGGTCAGACTAATTTGTGATTTAAAAAACAAACAAACACCAACCAACCAAACCAAAAAACCCCCAAACCTTCCAGTTCCGTAGTACCACAGCATACCCCCTCTAGTTCGCTTGCTCTAAAGAGATATTTATTATACCAGGAAAAGGAGCCAGAAGCCTTTCTGTCATTAGTGAATAATGCCATATGGCTCCCTTGTGGCACAAATGCCAGATTATGCAATGCAGGATAGTTATTGTCTCTAAATATAGCATTGTTTGGTATAGATGTGTCTTTGGAATAACAAATTTTCTCTTATGGACGTTAATATTATACTTTAATAAGGCCAAAATAACTGCAACAAATCTCAGATTTAGCTAAAGGGCATGCATTGTAAATTCAAGTTTGTTACTCTCACTTTCATAACTCACTGGAACAGTCCACTTGGTGACCCTGATTTACTTATCCTTGTCTTATTAGAAATAGTACAAGTACGTGGTAGTATTTTGCTCTGAAGTGGCAAAACCCCGGACTTAGCACTGTGTAAAACCTTCCCATTGTTTAATACTTTGTCAGACTCCCACATTCCTTCTGCATAATGGAAACAGCACCCACAGCTAGTGGGCTGCACATTACGGAACAGTTCATCACTCAAGACTCTCCAGCATAGGATAGTATTGCAAATATTTATATTAGCAGCTTTTGTGCTTGACTGTAAAGATTAGAGATCTTACAGGGAGTAGTGAAGGAATTACATCTCTGAGGCATTTGGGGGACACAGAGGATGGATCTTTCCTGTAAAAATCCAAGCTTGCTTTTTTTGGGGAAAGAAAAAGCATCCACTAAAAGTCTTTCTGGTTATGAAAGCCTCCTCACCTTGTGAAAGTAGTGAGAGCAAGGTTCTGCAATTCACAATTTGGTTGGAGTATGATAGCATTTTCGTGCTTGTTGAAGCGGCAACAGATGTCCTTGACTCGAACTGAAGGAATTTTAGCGAGGAAGTAAAGGTATCTTTTGTTCTTGGTGCTTTGCGTATTTTTTTGTACAGGCAGCACCGTGCTAACCTCATCCACTATTGTCAGCACAAATATGAACACTTATTTTCATCGGGAGGTAACCTACTTTTAAAAGAGCACCTTGAATGCTGAATTTTATATCACCTAGAGAAAATCAAGGCGGAAGAGCAGCTCATCTGCTATTTCAGTGATATGGAGAGTGGATATATTTGATAGAGAGAAGAAAGGGGACTATGGCCAACTCTGGAGAGGGGATGATGCTGTCCTGTATTTGTGTGACAAAAGGAACAGCATGTATCTATGACAGTCCTTTTGTGGGCTATGTGAAATGTCTGGATTCCTCCTTCCTTGATAACTGTCCAGGTTCTAAGACCCTCTTAAGCTAAAAGCGCTGTAGCGGGGGTGGTTCAGCCAAGTTCTGTGGGTGAACAACTGGCTAAACGGGAGAATCTCTCGGTGCGGAAGTCGGGGCCGCTTGGCCGCTGCCACATCCCGCTCCTCCGCAGTGACGGCAACACCGAGGTTCAGGGCAAATTTTGAAAACTTCCTTGCTTGTTTTCCAGGCTGTTAAATACAACAGACACAGAATTACAAAGGCAATGTGAACGCTTCCTTAGGAAGAAAACGTTTAAATGGCATCTTCATTACAGTAATAAAGGATGTTGCCTGAAAACCTGTGTCCCCTTCCAGCAACCTGTCTCTTAAATGACAGTGGGAAGCCTGGCAGGTGTGTGCATGTTCAGAGCCACGTACCAGGTTTGCTGGTGTCCATATGAGACTCTCATGTGGCTGAACAGGACTGTGCTGGGGAAAAATAACCACCTCCTTTTCCTTCAGATACTCAAACATTTACCTTATGAGATCCAAGCAGTAATTGGCAAATGTGAAATTTTACGCCCACAGAATTAATGCTAGATGGAAAGTAGGTTTAAATGGCACATTTTAGGACAATTATCTTGTAGCCTGTGAAATGCCTGTTTCTGAAAGGGAAGAATACATGCAGCTAGCAGTCGCTGTCTAATTATTGCTCTGTACCATCTCCCTGGCTTTATTGTGAAGCAGACGGCGTTTGGTCCTTTACTGGGATGCTCTGAGCTTGATAGGTGTGTGTGTGAGGTGTGAGAAGTCTTTGCTGCCTGCAAATCTGAAACTCCCTTTGAATTTTGAATTTTTTACTTTATGCTCTGGCTTACTTCTGATAGCCACTCACGAGTCATTCGTTAGTGCATATAACACTTATCAGATGCCACAGGAGCATGAAAAATTTCCACTCTAATAAACACTATCGTAACTGTCACCTCTTCATGATGTGCAGAAGGATATGTGCACGGGATTGCCAGCTTTTTGTCTGCACAAAGTCTGACACCCTTCTCCGGGGATCTCAGTTTTTCATAAAACTGTCCTCCCCATGAGTTAGCTCAGTAAAGTCACGACAGGTACAGCGTCCCACAAGAACCTGATGGTCTGCTGATCGCTGCATAGAGAAGTCATAGGATCAAGGTTAACGTGCTACTTTTGAGTCCTGCTCTTAAAACTGATCGAACTAAATGATCTCTTAATAGCATAGGATTTTTGCTGTTAGGCTTTTTTTCCCTAACGTTGAAATAGAGAATATACTGTCCTTGAGACCAGATGCACCCAAAGTTCATGAAAAATGCAAGCGCTTACGGAATGGGTTTTTAAAGAGAGGTTTTTAAGAGCTGGTTCATCAGATGAGAAAAGTTTCCTAAAATTAGGGACTGACCATTATAAAAGACAGCAAAAGGAATTCCAGAGGAAATGTGAAAAATGTGGATGCGGCCACATGTGGAAATGCAGTTGTAGTGCAGGCACAAACCTGTGGAATAAAGGAGAGAGGTTTGGCCATAGTGGCAGGACAGGAAAATAATCATCTTAGAAGCGCAAAATAACTAAACATGAGTAGCCAAAATAAAGATCTCTTTATTCCAATGTGATTATATGGTCCATAGATAAGTCCAGCTCATATTCTCATCTATGTAGAAATAGAAAAAGTCTCTGGAAAAACTGTCTTCAGCCTTATCGGCACAAAATCCTGCTCATAACTTGTTGGACCCATACTTAGCTACAGGAGCAAATAACAGGATCTGTAGTCACCCTCACATAAATTGTAAAACTGGATGCAAACTTTTTAATGTGTATGCACAATTTAATGTAGTAGCAGAATTTAGCAGAAAACATATGTAAGGATGCACGTGTACGTTAAGGTTGAGTTGAAAAGAACCCTGGAATATAATTTCCCTCAATTTTCATTTGTGTGAGGCTTGAAGAAAATTTGACAACTGATAGATCTTGATTTCTGTGTTGTTTTGTTGTATTTGAAAGGCATAAAATTAGCAGGTGAAAATACTAATGCTCACTACCAACACCTCAAAACTTTGAGCAATCGTCTTGCAAAATAATATTGTAGCCATTCTCTGTGGGTAGTGTCCATACTCATACGCCCGTTTCCTCAGCACAGGGTTTTGGGAGAGCTTCATAGGACATCCCAGTAAACAGCATGAAAATACTAGTTAGTTGAAAAACTCACTTCAAAAAGCAAGACCAGCAAGAGTGCTTATTACTGTTCCAAATGACACAAACTGAGAAGGGTTGCGATTGTGTTGGAAGACTGGATTAGAATTCAGTGATACGAGCAGGGGAAATAACACGGAGAAAAGGTTGCGGTTCAAGAGAGACCAATTCAGTCCTGTGCCTCAGCAAGACTAATCAACCGAGCAAAAAGAAGATAGGGAAACAACTGCGTAGCAGAAGGTTCTGCAAACCAGTTGATCGAGCATAAGGTGAGCGTGAGTCACCAGTACCGTTCTGTGGCAAGCAACTGGGATACATGAAGACCATGACCTTCAAGACATGGGAAACGAACCCTCTGTTCTCTCCAGTGCTGCTCAACTACATCTGTTTTGGGGTACTCCAGTTTGTGCAACGTAGAAAGCAGCTTAGGAGTACAGAAAAGAGCTCAGGGAGAAAGACTGAAGAAATCTAGAGGATTGGGAAAGATTAATAAATTAGGGTGGCTTTGCCAGAAATCCAGCATCTGAATGGTCCTTGTTCACAATGCCTGCTTGCTGCTTCTCTCCCTCTAGCCACCCTACACCCCCCTGCCCCTCTCTTCTCCCTTTTCTCTTCCCTTTTCCACAGATAAAGTTGACAGTTTGCTGCAGGAAAGGCTGGAGTCTGTTCCCAGTGAAGAACAAGTTCACAAAACAGCAAGTGGGGACACGGTGCTTCTGTAGCCGCTCCCGAGAGTGCGTGTTTTGAAACGTAAGGCAAACCGTTGCTTCTGGCTTGCGTGTATCATGTAGTTTGTTTTCGTTAGCTACGCTGCTTTCCGGGTCCTCTCACCAGCTGAATTTTGGCTCTAGAAGTGGATTTTAATATAATAACTGATAATTTTATGACCTGCAATAACATTTGTAATTGCACACATTAAAGAGAAGGCAACCTCACCTCGTGCTTCAAGGCTTTCGAAGGGCATTAGAGAGCAATAATCTGTCTGTTAAAACCGTTCTGCTCTCCCGGAGAGGCTCACGCCAGCGGTCTGGGCAGCGCCCTTGCCGCGGGGCCAGCGGCTGCGCGTCGGGGAGCATCACGTGCCGCTCTGAGCACCCCCGGCCGCACCTCGGGCTTCCTCAGCCAAACCTGGCGCCGTGGATGTTCCTCCTATGAGTTTGCTCAGCTGCTTTTGAACCCTTCCAGAGCGTTTCATAGCCGTAGCCACTGAACAGGACAGATGCCGTCCTCTTCTTGCCAGAACGAGCTTGAAGGACTGATGATGTGGTATTAAGTTCTAAGGGTCTGGATTGGTATGTACAGAAGAGCATGCGTCATATTAGATAGTATTTCATGACCCGTACACTGAAAAAGCAGGAATAACTACAAGTTATTTTAAGTTCTAATTTAGTGTTCCAAATGAATATGGAACTATTTTGGAATATCAATACATTTTTAATTTAAACAAACCTAATTATACTAAATTAAAGATTTATTTAGCTAACTTGGTAATGTTAAATGCTTAAATATTTCAGATGTCCGAGATAAACATAATAAAATGACTCTGTTTAATCTGCAAATTAATCCAAAAAAATAAATTGCATTTTAATTACATTGATAATGATCAAGCCCAAGTATGATTGGCATATTCCTTCCTTGAGACAGCCAAAAGGCAGAGAAGCAAACACTGTGGGCCAGATTCAGTTTATTCCTTACACCACTAGAGGTTTTGAATAATTCCGTTAAGTTTTGCACATGTATTTCTAATTTATACTAATCTAGCTGAGCAGAATATGGCCTTGTACCTGAAACAGGTCCAGCACATTCCTACGCTGAAGATGACTCCAATAATGAAAATCTGTCTTGCAAATGACTCATTGTAAGAAGACTGTGCTGAAGATGTTGAAAATCAGGATGATGCATGTGAAAATGAAATTAATCAATATGAAGATGAGGATCAGCAGTCTATCACAGCAGAGCTGTTTGATAATAATGAAACTGAGGAAAGAGGCACTGCTAGGGAAACACGTGAAATTGCAAGAAATGTCAGTGATCATAATGAATTAGTAGCTATTTCCAGAAACCGAAGAGTCTGAGTTTGCAGACAAAGAAAGGTGCACTAGGAAGTAGTGATTCTTGTAACAGTCCCAGACTTTGGGAAAACGTGGAGATGTAAATACGTGTGGGAAAAAAAAAGCATAGTTGTTTCATCTCTGTAGTTACTCTACATTGAACCCTCTGCATTGAACGGTGCATTCAAGTAATGCTTGTCAGCTTGGGTAATTTCTTATGCAAATAAATGTTTGAGAACGTTCAGCAGCCAAGTCGACCCTGGGTACAGTAGAAGGATACCGCATGTGCAAAATGGCTTGTTCTGTTGTGCCTCTTTTTGTCACAGAACTTGCAAGAAAAAATGTTTTACCAAAGCTGGATAGCAAATTTGGTATTATGAAAGGGTGGGACAGCGTTCATCCTTGCTGTTGGGTTAAAGCAACAGTGGACATTATCAATCGTTGGGCCTGTCTGGGCTTGCACCTTTACAAGGAGATGCAGTGGTTGGTATTTACTACCTGTTACTGTAATTTCTGAACCCACAGCTGCTTTCATAGACTCTTCTTTTCTCTGTGTTTCTTACAGCAGACATTTTTTGCGGCTTTCATCACATTGGTGCTAGTTGGTAGCTCTGTCTGGAGTCCGGCTTGCAAATAAAGCAGCAGTTTTGACCTTATCACCATTTGTTACATGCATATTTAAGTTACCACATCTTTTGGTGTAGTAATATTACAACCGAAGTGAACAGAGGTAAGAGATGCTGCTGCCCTTGGTAGTTCTCTGCAACGGGACACCCTGGCTTTGGAGTTTACCCCTTGCATTTTGATATGTAAAACTTCCAGTTCATTGATTATTGAGACACTAAAATTTAACCACCTAATAACAGTTTTATAACCCGATGTTTTGTTGCTGCATTTTGCAAATTCATTATGGATTATAATCTATGGGGCTCAGTGACCACAACCTGAAAATCCCTCTAGGAGAAGGGAGTAGAGAACAGAGACTGGTGCATCCAAGCCTGACATCTCTTGGTTTAATACCCCTTTACCGGTTTAGAGAACTTATGCATGTGTTAGGTCGTATTGGCATACTGACTGATACATGGCAAAGGCTCCTTGGAGGCCTGGGATAGATGCTTTTTTAATGCATTGTATAAATCTAAATAAATATATATCACAGTGAGCACAGATAAGTGATTGGTGGCAGAGCTCAGATAGCACTGAATTAAATTTGATTCCAAATGAAATTCATTTGTAAACCCAAAAGAAGGGGGGAAAACAGATCAGAAGGGATTTTGGAGATATAAATCCCAGAAGGGAGTAACCTAAGGCCACCACTCAATGTGCCAGTTCTCCTGCACAATGCATACATCATTTTCCCTCTTGTCTTCTCTGTCTTTCTGAAATGAAGTAGACAAAATGAGTTTAATTCATGCAAAATCGGAGGTAACAGACAGAAAAGAGCAGCTCAGAGCTGGTTTAAAGACAGATGCATCAGGAGACAAGCCTTTGGTGGATGGCAAAGTGGGCAATAAAAGGCTCTGTGATCTGTTCTGTGTCCTAAAGGGGCAACTTCTGTGACTTGATTACTGCAGCACCCAAGCCCCTCCCTGTGCTTCATATGTGCTTTTGTATTTGATTTCCAAGGGTGGGAAAGCCCTGGTGTATCTGTTTTAGAGCTGTGGAACAGAGAAGCAAAGAAATGAAGGACTGGGATTTTTAGTTGTGTAAGCATCTGATGACGCAGATTGCATTGCACTGAGGTATTGTACCAACATTTTCAGCGTGTTGGAGTAGTGTCCAGATCCCCCCTCTGATAAGTAGTTTCCTTGTATCTGGGAGAATCAAATGTATTAGACCAGAGTCAAAAATAGCCTATCGAGCAGGAAACTGGCAAAAATCTGAGCAGAAGCTAGCTGATAGGAGATGGCATTGAGAAGTTCCTCAATTCAAATCTTTTTAGGAATAAAGGAGAGGTCTCCTTCCTCTTGAAATCACAGCTTGCAGCAATTTCCTGACTATGCTCATGTCAAGGTGCAGTCCTTCACTCAGTAGTATAGGGGCACAGATATAAAAATTTTTGCTCAGGACAGAAGAGGTAAAAAGCTCTATTTCCCACAGTACCTGAAAAAATTAATCTACATGTTTTCAGTTACATAGAGCGACCTAAGATCAGCTTATGTAGCAGTGTCTGTAGTGTAGAGGGACCTGAATCTGGGGGTTTATAGGTGAGACTCGGGGCACTGGCTCAGCTTTCCTAGAGCTCATGCAGCAGGCTTTCCACTGTGGGGGGGGTGTCCCCTCTTTGGTATCCCATACAGCTCATCCTTAAATCTAGCTAGAGCTGAGAGGAAGAAAAAAAAAAAAAAGGGGAGATAAAAAAGGCTGAAAAATCTCTGAGATAAGACAGTCAGAAGCTTATTGAATGTTTTTACTACTTCTTGCACATATGGAATATCCAGGTGTCCGCATGCCCATTACAGTGTGATCCATAGACAGTTACCATCCTGAGAAGCAGAGCGTCCTTAGGGAACAGCGACAGATGCATCAGTAAATAACCATAACAGTAATTATAATTTACCCATCAGCACACAGATGTTTTATCAGACACTTACTGGACACACATATGTAGGCATACTGCTCCCTGTTCATGCTAAGAGTCACTAGATGTGTCCCTCAGGCTGGTGTCTTGGTTTCTGCTGCCTTTTAGAGGGCTTTGAAAGATTTCTGTAACGGTTTCAAAAAGCACCAGAGTGACTTTGAAGCCTAAGTTTCATTGCCTCTTGTTGATGTTTTTTGGAAACTTTTTAGTTGTTACTGAACATAATTTATGCTCACTTTAAGGTGCATTTGTGCTGCCAAAGACGTGTAAGATAGTCATAGCTCAAATGAGATTCACTCCTAAATTCTGTCAACTTTTACTTAGACTTAATGGTGTCTGTAAAACTGCTGACCATATTGAGTTCCCTTTCAAAATCCTATGTTAGGAACCCATATATGATGATTATTCTTGCATGTAAGAGCTTCTGTAAGTTTCTATAGATGGGTCTTGTAATAACTGGCTGGGGCTCATCTCATCTCTGTGTGTGTTTGAGAGTTCTTAAAACAAACGGAAGAAAATCCAATGATACTCATGCCTATGTAATTTTAATAGAGTAAATATATCTCTGTATATTTTCATTTCTTAAATTCCTTTTAACTGGACTGCGGAGAAACAAAACTGATTGTTTATCAAATCAGGTCTTGGAAAATGCTTTCCCCCTTGAGGTCAAAAAAAAAAAATCCAGTATTGTAAGTTATTTTGTCTTCATGGTTCTTTAAATCTTCTCCAACTTTTTCTTCCTTTGTTCTTTATCCAATACCACAAAAATGTAATAACAGCAAAAGTAGACAATACAGATTAGACAACCTGGATAATATTTAAGCATGTGCTCAAGTATTTTCGTAGCGGGCTTAAGTACTATGCTGTAGTGTATATGGTGGTTTTGGCTTGTTGGATGGAAGCCGTTTTCTGAAGTTGTAAGGACAACAGAGACCTTACAGTGAAATAATTTTTTTCACTGCACAAGTTTTTGCTCTCTTGTAGTTAGTAAAGCGTCTTCTTAAATCATTTAAAGTAAATAACAAAAAGCCCTAATAGCTCTTGTATGCTCGTGTATCAGAAAAGGCAAGATGTGTCTTTAAGGGAAAATTAGACATACCGCTTATGATTTCGTAAAGAAATATTACTTACCACCACTGCAATGAAATAATTTTTATACTGTTTTCAGTGGGAAAATACCAATTCAGTAAAACCCAAATGTTCAACAAACATGGAGCCACTTGGTCCTATTTATGGTGGACAGAGAACAAATGCTGTTTCTTAAAAAAAAAAAAAAAAAATCTTTTGTTGTTTTTTTTATTTTAAAATTACAACGTTTACACACAAACCCCTCTTCCTTTTTATCTGCTTTTTTTTGTGTGTAAGTATTCCCTTTAAAACAAATATTTGGGGTTTTTTGTAAAACAAGTTGGAGAGCAAGAGGTTGAACCTTTCAGAATTGTCCAAACTGTCCAGAAAGTAAAAAATCTGTCTCTTCCTGGCTCCTTTTGATACCTCTCTTAGTCAACTTTCCAAACCTTATCTGTACAAAAATCTATGTTTTCAACAGTTGTGTAGAAGTCTATCCAGTCCTAATTACTGCATTTTTGTGCAAATTCCTATTTATGTTCCCATAGTGATTACTACTGTCAGGATTTGGACATCAAAACTGTAAAAACAAAACGTGAAACTGGGATACATTAGCCTAGGATAAACTAGGATGAACTGCTACTTGTTTTATTTTAGGATTACATGGAAGGCTTGGTTTGAACTATATATCAGGTTTAAAGACAGTTCAAAGAAAAACCCTTCATTGGCAGAACAGTATAAGCTGCTATCATTTTTAATTTTTATTGAGCCCTTTTAGCACCTAAGATGACCATAAGGGAAAAACAGACAAAAACATTGCCCATTGTAATAAATAATTTGACTCAAGTTTCAAGCCCATTATTAAATGAAACTTGAGGTAATCTTCTAAGCAGAGCTTCAGGGCACCTGTGACTTTTAAATGGAACTAGTCTGTTTCTAGGGAAATACATACCTTTAAAAATTAAGCTTGAGGCTAAAAGCCTCAAACAATAAATCTCCCTCCAGCTCTCTTCTCTGGGGACGTATATACTACGCAGCCTTCAAGCAGGGCACTTAGCCTATCTTTGGGTGTCTTTTCTCTAGTGTTAAAGTTCTTTTATAAGGAACATCTGGGTATGTCTAGACCTTTATAAGTTTTCAGAATCCAAAATACCTCCTTTTGATATAAGCCTGACTGTCGGCTCTTTGCGTGCTCTCTAAACAGCCACCGTAGCTATTAGGAACTCAAAATGTCAGATTATTTCTGACGCTATGAAAATAACTGTTCAGCCCCAAACGTATACGCGGTTTGCACGCAAACCTATATTTTTAGCAAAGACACGTGTCCAGTTTATTACATTAGATGGTAGTTCAGTGTGGCTTCAAACTTGAAATTTCCATTTCTTTACTTGGGAGGTATTCAGACGCTCCGCATAAAGGAATCGCAGAAGATCCTCCCTGAAACAAATGGGTTTGTCTTCTGAGAAATGTTTAAGTACCGGTAATGGTGCCTAACTATTGAACCGTGTAGTAGCTGCTGATTAATTTAGCATTGTCCATTCTGAACACTTAATACAGGAATCTAGAGTAAAAATAATAGCTGTGTAATTAATCCATAAGTCCAAGGGAATGAAAATCAGGTCTCGGAGGTATATGTATTAGAATACATGATGTAAATTCATATTGTGAGGATAGTCTCACCATCCTCTTTGTTATGTTGTATTTTCCTACTGACATATAGCAGACAAGTGGAGTCGTTCCTTTTGGTGCTGAACCATAAATGTTGCAACAGCTGGCTATGCCGTGGTGTGCTCTGCAGCCGCATCCCCGGGCACGAGTAACACGTTGGCTTCAGCTCACTCCCTATCTATATGTTTATACTACTGACTCTCACAGAGGTAGACCTATCTAGCTGCTCTAAGTTCACTTTTCAATTTATTACGAATTTGGTATTTTTGTCAATATAGTGATCACTTGTGTGGCAATCCTGCCTAAACTCTGTAATAAAATGTAAACAACAAAAAGGTATACAGAAAGCCAAAATAACTCATAATTGCCAGTTATATGCTCATCAAAATCCTGAGGGGGCTGTGACCTGATTGTAACTTTCCCCTAGAGCCATACAATAATTTTAGCTGTGAAAGGAAATTTTATGGCATGTAAGATTAGCCCACACTAATGCAAGGTCAAAAATAATAGAATCAATAAGCAAACTCAATACTGTTAACATTTTGAGAAAATTACTACTAGAAAACAATGTCAACAACAGATTGAAATGGGTCTCCAAAGTTGTCCTATTGATTTCCTTTCAGATTCATGACAATCTAACTCTTTTTCCTTTGCAATATGGTATCCATTTTTCTTTCTTTTTTGTTCTTTGTATTTTACAGGCAGGTTTTATTATTTTAGCTATGAACATTTGTTAGTTTATTATTTAAAAATATGGCAAAATTAGTATCTTTGAGTTTATATTCTGAAAAAGACAAAAGCCTCTAATACTGTTCAAAAGTGGTGAGAAAGCCTAAGGCTATTTTCAAGTTTTAATTCTGTTAGTAACGCACCAGCACAAAATGTGGGGAGGAGGAAGGAGGAAATTGAAAGCAAGTTTGACATTTGTTTATAACTGTCAAAATTAAGTATGCTAAGAATGGGGGAGAAGTAAAATGCTTCAACATGTATTTAAGTATTGCATTTCATATCAATAGTACTTTGCACTAGCAATGCTATCGCAAATTGATTGTTATATCTTTGAAGTGAACAAATTATAATTTAGCTTTAAAAGAAAGACTGTACAGTCCAGCTTCTTTAGCAGGGATGTGGCACTCGGGTGCCTCAGGTCTGTGTGTCCAGTAGGAACGTGCTGTGACCGTGGGCAAGTTGCATAATTTTCCAATGCCATAGCTGAGCCTTGTGCAACATTTATATGCTCTTACACGCATTTATATTGAGCATATATATATATATATGCTCAATAATACGTCTACTCCTGTGTCCTGTTCGAAAAACAACTATTTGATACCAAAACACTTAGATTCTGGGGCAAATATTCCACATACAGTGAAAAGCAAGTTAAGAGAAAGGAAGAGGGGGAGGGATATATCGCCCTTCCGTCAAGGAAAGGGTTGATCCATCTTCTCCCTCATCATCACATCAGATCAGCAGGTCTGGGGCTGTGGCTGGAGAGGAGGGAATGTTACTCCAACCCACATTTGAGATGGCTAGCAAGGTATAAGAAGGTAAAACAAAATTTCACTATTAGTCTAGACTCTCGTGTATCTGCTCTTCAAGGAACCCTCTCTACTCCGGAAAGCACTTTAGCTCCCACTTCCCTTCACGCACATGCGCGTAAATGTTTTCCACAGCTGAGGTTTATGTTTATAAAGCAAAATGATGTATTGTGTTATTCGATGATCTCATGGTCAGAGAAAAAGTCTCTATGCAAACTGCTCTTCCTGTGTTATTTTGAAGTCTGGACCTTACAGGCTCTGAGTACAAAAAAGAGATATCTGCAAGTTCCAGAGATGATGTTCTCATCCTTTTGAAGTCCTAATGTCAAAATTATGAGGACCTGGGGGTTTAATTTAGATATGTCTTGAAATAAAAGCTTTATTTATAGTGAATCTAGTTCATCTACTATTACAGCTGTTTTTAAAACAGCAGTTTTAACTATGTTCTTTTTCCTCTAAAAACGTCGTGGCTTGAGGGAAAGATTTTGGCAACCTTTGGTATTTCTGTACCATTTTATTTCGTATGGATACACATAAACAGTATTTTGCCATTGTAAGCCAAAATGTGCTTGAGCAAGTGAAACTTGAACTATTAACATTTTCATGGTTTTTACATATCTGCTAAGATTTTTACTGAATTATTAGCTTTTGATAAAAATTGTATTTAAGAAAAATATCCAATTTTTTGTTCCATGTCCAGAATGGAGATCTGAATTAGGATTTTATTTTGAACAAATATGGATCCTTATACTCTAAAAATGAAAACAAAATCCCTGTTTATTTCTTTCTAATAGAGGCCTCTGCTGTCATCCTTGTTTAGATGTCTAACCTCTCTGCATATTATGTTCAATGAATGTTGTGTACTTTTTACCACTGGTATTTTGTGTTTGGATTTTTTTTATTTTCTCATTTTTTCTAGTATGTAATTCCTTCTCGCTGCCTTATGCTAATCGGGATTGTGATTCAGACCACACTGGTGATTTTTTTAATAAGGGTAAATGCACGCAAGGGGCAGAGCTTATTTGATGGGGTTAAAAATCTGACCATGCAAAGGTATGGTTGTACACCTTGCTCCCAACCAAACTAGTTTCTAAGTCAAAGAGTTAGGAGATGTGTAAATAAAGCCGAAGGATCCTGAGATTCCCCATCAACCTGGATTTCTCAGACCATTAGTAAGAAGGTGAGACCATATTAATCTCAGGTCAAAGCAGCAACTGTGATATTCTATGCCTTATACACTTTGCTGTGCTGTGTATAGTCCTGTGATTAAGGATACTTTTCAAGAAAGTGCCAATCTAATTTTAGGTCCTTCTTGTTTTCTGCAGACCAGAAGAGCGCACAAGCTACCAAGTCATAGGCAAAGTTGGGTGGCATCTCGTGATCACTTGCCGCTGCTGAAACTCGGCTGTTACGCTCTGCATGTGTGGCCATAGGAACTTGATGTATTGGCCCAGATGAAGGCACTGTATTGCAAGATGGCTTGTCTCAAATTCTGGTCCTTTCTGTAGGAACAGCTTATGCTTTTCATGCTAAAGAGTTATTAGGTAAACCACGTGAATGACACTGGGATCAAATTCTGAAAATCAGTCTCACTTCTTCAAAAAGTGTAACTTTGAACCCTCTTGACTAGCTGGACTAGAACACATTTCTCCCCCTTTTAGGATGAATGCTCTATTACACACTTGTGCTAAATATGATAATCTCTTCTACCAATTCTTCTCCCTTTGGCTTTCTGAATTGACACTGTGCAATTTACTTTGAAGCTTTGAATCAGTATATGTACTGATTATATATATACACTGATATTATATACTTGACCTAATCACTGTACCAATATTTTCTTTAGTAAATTTAGGTGGCTTCCTTCTGGGATTGTACCAAATCACTCTACAAAGATTAGCTGATTATTGTTTACAAGCACCCTGAAGCTGTCTTCAGATGTACCTGCGTTCCTCCACTGGCTGTGGAGTAAGTCTAGTTTAGAAGCTCTGTGGGGTTTAGTTTTGTAGATGTTGTGCCTAAGCTGGGTAGCTAAAATGAAGTGACTCCAAGGCTGTGCGGTGTTGTATGTAATGGACTTCGTGCTTCTCCCAAGTTCAACAGCTTTGCTTATTTCTCTAGTATCTCACAGTTCCTTTTCTCCCTCAAACATAATCCTTTCTGGCTTTCATTTGCAATAACTATACTAATTGTTTTCGGGGGCAGATGTATTGTGCAGTCCTGATGTGGTCATTGCTGTAGCAACGTCTGTGTTTGCAACAAAAGCAAGTGCTGCATTCCTTGCAAATAGGGCTTAGCTTGTCATAAGGGCAGGCTACCAAAAGTTCATTTGAACAAGATGATTTTCTGCTAGCCTTATGCTACCAGCTGTTTGGATGAAGGATTGGCAACAGTTCTATAGAATGGTCTTAGCCAACAAATGATGGTGGAGTTTGTGAATCTGATCAAACTTTGACAACAACCCAGAACTTATTTGAAATGCATTTCTTGTCATTGCTGGAGAAAAAAAAAAGAAGAAAGAAAAAACACCACTGAAGGGAGTTGTCACACAAAAGTGTGTGGTATGAACTCAGGGACCTAAAAAATCAATCATGGCAATTATTTTACTAAATTATTTTAAACTGTAGTGTGTCCAGAAGTCTTTCTGTTAAATGTCTGCTGTCACAGCAACAAGCTGTGCTGTTTCCATCTCTGACCTTTTTCATGTTAAAATGCGTGTCAGTATGTAAAACAGAAGCACTCCACACAGAATATGACTGTAGCAGTGCTTTGCTTTGCTGCACTGAAGGTCCTGGAGATACATATTTTGCAGGAAATGAGTATAATGGGACAATTCGCCATTTAGTTAGAGGGGAAAAAAACACCAACAACAAGCAAAGGTTGCTTTTTTCAACATTTGTTTTGTCATGTTCATTTTTGCTATGATATATTTGAGGGAACAGAATGGAAGACTTAAGTGGCACATGCAGAGAATGGATGACTTGATGATGAAGTGTGAAATGACCATTAAAGCACTGACCGTTTATCCCTAATACTCTATTCGAAGTTGAGATCTAAGTGAAATGAGTTTAGTGGTTGCAGTTGAGTACCTAGTGGACAGGAGTCCATATGTCATAGAAATCTAAATCAGCTAGTGCAGTTTAACATCAATAACAGCATTGATTCTAAAGAGGTCAAACTAATGGATAATAGCATTAAGGATGTGAAAAGCCTGAAGGAAGATTTGGGGAAACAACTGGGATATTTTCAAAGTAGGTCCTAGTACTTTGTTTTCAAAATCTGCTCACATGTAAACATTCAGTGCGCTCGCAGGTACCCTTGGATTCTTTGGGTTTGGGTTATGTCCTTCCAGATCACAATGAAAAGACATTTGAATGCAGTTTCCTGAATTGCATATACAATTGCAGAAACTATGAATGTCAGGTCTTATTCCACTCTTGCAATTTCCCTCTGTGCTGCAGAAACTCCAGGGTGAGACTTGCTGTCTAGGCTAGACTAAAAGTTGCAGAGCTACATCCTTAGCTCATGCAAGTCAGTGCAGATACATTGGTTGCAGTGGATTGATGCCAGTTTACATCAGATGCCAATTTGTACAATTTATTTCCTATTTCATTGCCTTGGTGTGAATCTTGCTGTACCCACAGTGGAATGTTTTTTTAAGGCTACATTCATGCAAGTTTGTAAGAAACTTTACAATGCCTGAGTCACGATGCTGATTCAGAAAGTTTTATTATTATTTGTGCTTTGAGAAACCTACACACCTTCATCAGTACAGATGCTCAGTCATCCTACACTCTGTAAAGAGTAACGAACAATCCTTCTTGAAAGGCTTGAGACCTCTCTTATAAAAGAACCTCGTCTGTTGTTTGTCCTGAAAGTACTGAGAATGAGTTTAGAGTGTTATGGATTGCAGGAGGTGGTGAGGAAGAGAAAATCCTGTCTATCTGGGCTGGGACCTAAGTGCAGTCATGTGCCATGAGACCCCAGTCTCAGAAGAGATTTCCTCTCTGAAGGTCATCTTTCCAAGGCCTTGTAACTGGTGAAAGGAGGACTTCTTGAATTGCCCTGTTCCATGAAGGCTGTGGAAAAGGTTAAAATTAGTAACAACTGTGTTGAATGTCACAGGGGCCTTCATCACAGAGCGCTTTGCAACTAAGAGCTAATGTCTACCCCAGGAGAGAATTTCTGGTCAGGGCTAGTCAGGATACTCAAATGAAGAACCACCGGCATTGTCACACAATGGGACAGACCTCCCACAACAGGGAGAGACCTGCTCCCTTAGGACTGGCTATTGCCCTGCGATGCAGGGTACTGGGGTGAAGGGACATAACCAGCTATGTGAACTGCTGGCTGAGGAAGCTGAAAAGAAGGAGTGGTTAATGAACAGTGGTTCTAACAGTCCTCGAGGACCATCAACACAAGTATACAAACCTGACTTGATATCTATGGAGGGAGGTGAGGCCTCAGGAGCCTCAAGTAGATATAAAACCATCATCACTCAAGCTTAAGGAGTAGGTCTGAGAGTTGACAAATGCCAACAACTTAGTGGTATGACGGCAACTACAGGTTCCTTTCTGAGCTGGGACTTTGAACTCCTGACAAGATAAAGGTGGGGGGAGGTCAGGCCAGGGGGAATGACAGTGGTTCTAGGTGCAGGGAGGTGGTTCTAGGTGTGTGGGACCATGCTCATGTGAACGCCTTGGCTCAAAATAGTACAAAGATAATATAAGCCACACAATAACGTTGTGGTAGGGAGCCATATCCTGAAGATAGGAATAACATAGAAATTGAAAAGCACAAAATCAAAACCTGGGGGATTCTGGCACAAAGTTGTTTTCAGAACCCATATCTGATGGTCCCACACTGTAGGAAAAACAGAGAAGTATATAACAAATTACATAAATAGTACAGAAATCAGAAGAGAGCTCTGGAGGTTCATCTCCTTCCTTCTCCCCGACCTTTTGAATTAGGGTGATTATAACCGCAGTAGAGTCCCAGACCAGATGTGAACTGTTAGCTCTTCACGCACAGTATACAGTTCCTAATATCTGAACAGCCAAGATAAAGTTGTTCCAGTGTAAATCTGCTTCGCAGTTTGAAATCAGAAAAAGATATCCTTTGAGAGAGATTTTAATTCAAGGAAGTGAGATTTGGTGTTATAGTTTCTTTCTTTTGAGATTTAGATTGATGATTAATGAAGAACAGTATATAGTAGTAAGTCACAGGGAAATTATATCCTTTCTGGGAAAGAATGGATGGATAGGTATATAGATATATGTATCCCCTTTCCCAGGGGTTTAGAACGGAATTTTTTAGAAAAATAATGAAATACTATGTAATTATACAATCTCATACAGATGACGGCATGCACAGTAGTAATGCTTGCCATCAACTTTCAGAGTACTAATCAAAGAGTGAAGAAATTTCAGTGTTCTGTGTTTGTACAATGTGACATACAACATCAGGTAATTTGTTTAGCCTTCTCTTGCTGTAGGTTGAACTCGAGGGAAGTACGTGCAGCGGTGATATTCATTTGGGATGCAAACTCACTGTAGCACGCCCAGTGTTCTCTGGGAACGGAGGGAAGGAAGGAGAGCAAGTAGCTTTGTTGGAATCAGTGGGAAGAAGAAAATGCTGTTCTCTGCCTGTCATGCAGAAGTAGTTATTTAGGCTGATTAATGTTTTTGAAGTAAAACAAAACAAAAAGGTCTGTACAGACTTGTGAAGTGTTTTATGTACGCAAACATGCATTAGCTGGCAGTGTGGCCATGCCAGCACAAATGTGTCTGAACAGGTATGAGGGAAAACGATTCAGATTCATAGTAATTTTTTCTCTTGTTTAGCATTATGTTGGTTTTACACTCTCTTAACTGCAGTATGAAACTGCAGCCAGGCGACCTGGTGGCTGATCAGGTTGTGATTATTTTTCTAGCTAGAAAGATCATCCCTGTGGGAAAAAAAAAAGTCTCTACATTAAACTGTGGGATCGATATTTATGTAGAATCATGGAAGGAGGAGCTTTTAGGGTCTGGCTGGAGGAGCTGGAAGTGTTACTACCCTGGGTAGCTCATCAGCCCTTTCCCCTGGAATCCCACCCTCAGAAGGAGCCCATCAGCGACGGCTGACATGCTGCAGAGCAGAGGCGGCCGGATCTGCCCGAACTCTCCTCCCAAACCATTGAAGCCTGGGTGGATAATTCTGTGCTAAAATAGAGAAAGACTTTTTATACGATCCATCCTGCCAGCTCTGCTATGGGGGCTGTACCTGCAGCAGTGGGGGCTGTAACATTATTGACTGGCAAACTGAATGCTTGTTCAGGTCTAAATAGAGAGAGGGGTGTGTGTGTGAGATAGTGTAGGGGGGTGTGTAATATCGGAATGAATATATCGCCATGTGTGCCGTAAAATTTAAACTTAGCAATACATAATGTAAGAGCATGCTTTCTCACTTTATTTCGGTATCTGGAAAGTTTTGGCACTGGCATCATATCAGTATTTATTAATGCATCGTGAACTAGAACCTGTGATTATTACTCATGCTCTCTCATACTTTACAAGCTTCAACTCTGAAGAATAAAATCACATCTGCTTTTACTCTTCCCATATTTTATTCAATGTTTTAACAGCTTTGCCGTAAATATCTCATCCATTACAATTCAGTTGTGACTGTATCAACTTCACATCTCCTGTTTTATTGTTGTCATTATAGTTAAACAACGCACTGTTAATTCTGTTAACTAACAAGTTCATTGTTCTCGGTAGTCAGCGATCTCTGTTTGTTGAGTCCACAGTGTTAGTGGTTGTAAATCAAACCTGGGGACTGAGTGAAGCGTTTTCCTTCATTTGGAAAATATGTTCTTTATAAAGGCTGACTAATAAAAGGTTAATTGTGATCCCAGATAATAAAGCTTGCCAGGGTAATTCTGATTTACTGAGAACAAAACCAGTGATATCTGTTTTCTTCAACTTCTGCTACAGCCCCCAGACAACAACAATTTTCTTAGACACTAAGCTGAGTGTTAAAAGTTGTAAACTTAATGCTGGGGAGGGAGGAGGGAACCACTGAATTTATGACTGAAAGAATATTAAAGAATAATGGTAAGTGGAATGACCAACGTGTTCATGAATGGAATTGGGTAAAAGCCTAGTGTTGCTGGGGAACAAGACATGGTTAAAGGACATGAATGTCTTTAGATAGAAAGAAGAAGTAGAGATAGTGGATTCGAGACCTGGGTTTGTGCTTTAGGGAAGAATGGAATAAATGGAAGAATGAAGGGGTCGAAAAGTAGGTGGAGCTGCTTGATGGGAGCAGCAGAAAGCTAAGTCATCCAGCAAGGGAAGAAAACCATGAAATTTAGAAAGGGGAACCACAAGGGAGGTAGCATGGAGGAAGAGACATAATTAGGAAGTCATGTGTTGAGCAAAGGTAAATGGACAAAAAATGTTATTTTAAAAATCTGAAGGCTTCACTGTATGCTTTAAGAACCATTTCAGCCTTGCCAGCGCTCTTCAGTGCAGTACGTCAGTCTGCTGCTGCAGCTGGCGGGCAGGAGCAGGCTCAGGTCCTCCTCTTCCTCATTCCTTCCCACTATTTGTGCAAAGATGATGGGCAGCAGCTCCGTGGGGTCCGCACCGTCCTGTGCAAGGAAAGTAACAGGACGGCACTCTGGTCTGAGGGAGAAAACGAAGGGGAGGACATGCTGAATGTGTCAGAGGTGGGTCTGAGCCACACCAGTAAAAAACAGTTCCTTTGCTTCTAGTCCTGTTAGGCTTAAGGCTACGGAAATTTGTTGAACTGCTGTAGTTTGGCCTATCTGAGATTGAATTTCTGCAGAGAACAGTACCTGCCCTTTTAAGGATATGTGAGTCAATTGATTTCACAACATGAGTAAGCCTGTCTTCTTTTGAGAAATATGTAGTCATTAGATCCAATTTTTTTTATGTACAATTCCTAAAGGAAAATATACCTCACTTGTGGTTTGAAAGCTGTCTCTTGAGAAATCTTGCATGCCTGGTGATCATTTGAATTCCTTGCAGTCCTTAACTTGCTGCCTGTGTGTTAGAAATCATTTTAAATGAATTGAATAAAATTCACAAATGTTATGTGCCAGGGTATGATGAACTTGCAGGAAATATGACTCAAATGTATTTTTTTCTTTTCTTTTTTATTATAATAAATAGGAATGGACAAATCCAGCTTTAATGACACATTTCTGAATGAGCTTTTATTGGTCTGTTATCAGCAGGCAGAGTGTAACGTCTTTTTTTATATTTGTTAAATTTCTGTGTAACTATAAATGCATAATAGGGAACAATAACCACAGAAAGATCAAGGACTGCCCTCAGAATTACATACATGGATATAAATGTATACAATTTTACAACTAAGTCCTTATTTAGGAAATAATAATTCTTTTCTTTTTAACTGAGATTTATTTTTTTTTTTAGTGTTTTTAATTTGGGGGTTTGGAGGTTTTGTCTTTGCTTTAGTTTGTGGGTACAGGCTGGAAAGGTTACCATCCCCACGTTCTCTGCTGCCAGTAAGTAAATGCATAAGCAGGGGAATTCCAGTATCTGGTTTGAAATGGACAGTTAAGGGGAGATGTCTTTTCCATTTTAAACACCTACATCTCTCTAGTCACTACAATGGGAAGTGATCGTGCCCCTGCACTGGGCACTGGTGAGGCCGTACCTTGAATACTGTGTTCAGTTTTGGGCCCCTCAGTCCAAGAAGGACATTGAGTTGCTGTAGCATGTCCAGAGAAGGGCGACGAAGCTGGTGAGGGGTTGTTTAGTCTGGAGAAGAGGAGGCTGAGAGGAGACCTCATTACTCTCTACAACTACCTGAAAGGGGGTTGTGGTGAGGTGGGTGTTGGCCTCTTCTCCCAAGTAACCAGCAATAGGACGAGAGGAAATGGCCTCAAGTTGCACCAGGGGAGGTTTAGATTGGATATTAGGAAAAATTTCTTCACCGAGAGAGTGGTCAGGCATTGGAACAGGCTGCCCAGGGAGGTGGTGGAGTCGCCACCACTGGAAGCGTTCAAGAAACCTGTAGACATGGCACTTCGGGACATGGTTTAGTGGACATGATGGTGTTGGGTTGATGGTTGGACTTCATGATTTTGAAGGTCTTTTCTAACCTTAATGATTCAGTGTGATTCTGTAATGGGCCTAGGACATGTGACTTGGACACGTCTTTTAGATGTTAGAAGAAAAATGAGAAGGGTGCTTTGATGCATTGAATTCTGGGCTTGCGTTGCCTGTGTCCACCACGCCATGGGAGAAGTCCACCACAGAGCATGTGAGGACCACGAAACAGCTGCTGTACTGCAGCTTGAACGGAGCCTCCAGACACAGCATGCTGGAGGGCACCTGGGTACTGTTTTGGTGTATTATTTCAGGATCTTCTGTGCTGGGTACAGCTGAGTGGCATGTTTGTGCAATGGGAGGCTGGTTTCATTATTTTATACAAATTATGCTACAAGTTATGCCAGCGTAAACCAGGCATTGTTCTTTACGTTGTGTGGTTAGCTTTAAAAAAAATATATCAGTTTGTAGGTCTGTTGACAAAGGAAATAGAGAACCTGAGCGTGCAGTGGAAAGTGAGCATGTGGAAGGCCACTTTTTACCTTCATATCCTCTCAACTGTTAAGTTTGTTTGTCTGTGGCAAGCTTGGGACTATGGTCCTTTGCTGAGCTCTGTGTGTTTCTGCAGAATTAATAATTGGAGAGGGAGTCCACTAATTCCCATCTCCCCATTCGAAACTTTGTATGAGGTAACGTATAAAACTAAACACACGATGTATCTTGGCTCAGCAGCAATCGTTTTACCTGTTAGTACTACTTTTTAAATTGAATTTAAGCATGGAACAAAAACTGTATGAAACCGTTTGGCATTGATTCACAAGAGTGCATGGGGATCCGCTTTGTTGATGCTGAATCTGCATCAACACTGAAGTTCCCAATAAAACTCAGAAAAAAGCACATACCCAAGGCACCTTCCACAAGCCTGGGTACCATCCTGAGATTCGAACCAGGCTGGCTTGAAGTTTGATCCATTCACCCAAAAAAGCCCTTAAACCCCTTTGACTTGGTGTGGGACTATCCTGTAGCTGAAAGATAGGTCTGGGAGCACTCTAGCTTTGATTTCTCACTCAGTCATAGATTTGTGTGTAACCTGAGGGTACATCATTCAGCTGCTGTGCTCTGGGTTCCCATTTACAAGGCAGTGATAATAATAATGCTGCTCTACTTTATATGAGTATTGGGAGTCCTTAATTTCCTAATATTTGTCATCTGTAAAGTACTGTATTTCATAGATGTATGAAGCTGAAGAACAAAGGGGAGAAGGAAGGCATTCATACAGTTCTGAAGGGAAGGTTACCTGAAGTTTTGCATTTTAATACTCTGCAAGATTTTAGCCAATTTCACAAGAGCCCTCGTTCCCTTTACTATGAAATTTTGTTCCATGGAAGCCTGGGTGGTCTGATATTCATCTTGGGGAATGCAGTTCTGAAAAGAAGTACGCACGAGGTGAGAGGGATTGCATACTACATAGCATTCAGTCTGAGCTTTGCGACGTCAAAGTTGTCTGCTGTATAAATATTAAGGGCTGTAACCCTGAACCTGAGAAGTATTTAGTTTTTATCTTTTATTAACTAACTGAACTAATCGTACCGTTTCATTTGATAACGCAGGAATGGATTCTGCAAACATCAGCGGGTAGAGGGTAGCACTTGCTCTCCTCCGGTGTTCCACGGGCTGCCGTGGGACAGATGTATGATTTGCCCAAAGGAGAGGATCACGCTCCCCGCGTTTGCCAAAGGACTACACTCGGTAGCAGCTGTGATAAGTTGGTAGACTTCCACTTTGCTCCAGTGATGTAGCTGAAAAGAATCGACCATGAAACGCGTTATTTTGGAGCTGGCTGCAGAACTGGAAAGATACTGTAGTGATTATCATTTAAATCCACTTCCCTACCTCCTGAGTGGCAACTACACCTATAACGTATCGTGTAGCAGATGAAACTTTACAGGCCTTTGATGGCTGGTGGGAAGCAAGTGTGTATTAATCCTGAAGTGAAGGTTTAGAAAAGAAAGGATCGCTGTTGCAGAGCCTCTGTAGCTAGGTCGTAGCTCGGAACAGGTATTTGCCCGGGGGTGACCTCTAGAATGGGCAAGGCATTGTGTATTTGGGAAGGTTATTAATCTATGCCAAATACATGATCACATGCGAGGGTTGTACTTTGTATTATTTAATTTCATTCCAATTATTCCAGAAAAAACAATTAAGAAAATGAATAATTATAAAAGTAAGGTCAACTCAATTTTCTCTACTAATGTTTTTAGTTACTGGACTCATTATTGCTAATTCCTTTCATAATCTTTGCCATCTAACCTCATTTGTTTCATTGCTAAGTGGCAAGAAGGGAGCATCATAAAACTTCAGTGAAAACAAAGCAGAAAAATCATGTCATTTTAGTGATTTCCTGAGAAAGTAATTATCTGTTGTTAACCTTTATCGAAAGAACTCTTCTGATCATCTTCAATATAGCTGTTAAATTTCCATCTTCCCATTTCTGATTGCAATTTTCCGAATTAAAACCATATAGCTAGGTAGATATATTAATACCACATCCTCTTTTTCTTCCAGTAATTATATCACTGAAGTATTTTAAACAGTTTTTAGAACCTGAAAGAAAACTGCTCCCTATTTACTATATAATTTTAAAATGTAATAAATTTCCTAGCACTCAATTTTAAACATTTTTTGGACTGAATGATTCATTTGGGCTCAGAAAAGTACCTTGACTTTTTCCTGAAATATTTGAGATCTGTACCACCATAGACTGAAGTCAATGGGAGACTTTCTCTTGATTTCGGAAGGCAACAAATCAGATTGTTTCCTCTAATCCTGTAAATTAGTGGGGCTAATGCCTCCACATTTTGGAAAGCTTATTGAATTCAGTGATGTCCTGTGAGGGGCCCACCTGTATGCAAGAAATTTTTAGGCTAAATTCTTTGTCTTGTGTTTCCATGCAGAAAACAAAGAAGCTGGACAAAGTAACCTTTGAAATAAGATGTGGGTGGTAGAGAGGAAGAGTCAGGTTCTAGTTTATTTGCACTGTATCTATTAAAATGAATACAGCTAACCTTCACTTAGCAGGAAAGTATGTTGTTATATAATTATCCTTTAATGAAACTTTAAAATAGCAATTTTTACTTTTTTTTTTGCTGTAGGTGGGCTTCAAAGTTTGAGTTTTTTCTGTTTCCTTTGGATCTGGGGTTTTCCGTTTTTAAGAAATTTTTCTTATCTGTAATCAGTATTTAAATGTCTGTACTAGCTACGCATAAACAGTCACATCTTTAGAATGAAACTTAGGGCTAAATCTTTTGAGTGATATTGCTATATATGGATAATAAATTTAACAATAACACATTCATGTGAGCCTTCATAATTCCTTAATTGTACAGAAACCATTATATAAGAATGTTAAGGTGAAGAGGAAGCTCTTGTAGATGTTTAAAGGAGCATATCCACATTGAGATGCCTAAATTTAAAAGGGTGAGTGGAGGTCATGAACAGTCTTTCACTGCTGATGGATTTACTGAGATGGAGGCGACTAGAAGAATAGCTTCCTTATAAATTTCTTTGACTATCAGGATTCCAAGCAAAAGGGATTTTCTTTATTTTTCCCTTTTTAATTTTTCAGTTCTAAATGTAATTAAAAGAAGATTTCAGCTCCAGCCCCCTCTGGTTCAGCTGAGTTCTGATGTTTCGGTAGCAGCAGGGTATTTTATTGTCTCCTCTCCAGTAGCTGCGTGCTGTGAGCGGAGGGGACGGATGCTGTGTCTGTAACTGTGGCATGATCAGAGGAAGTGAAGAGAGACAAAGTCAGTCATGACCTGGGTGCTTAACAGCATTTATGTGGGATTTTTTTTTTTTTGCCTGGAGCAAGGTGGGGCTAGGAAAGGAATCCTCTACAGATCAAAGCAAACCATACCTTCAAAGAACGATGGGAGAGAGGCAAGGATTGAGAATGAACCCAAACCCACCTTCAAACTCCAGCCAAGGACTCCCCACGAGCCTTTTACTCACCCTATTGCCACAGTAGCTGGGTTGGAAAGAACCTGATCCCTTCCTCACCTGCATGCTGCCTTTCACCATCCTTCAGTCACCCGCGATGGCTTCCAGCAGTCTCTTCTGGGCCTGCGTCGGGGAGGTCGGGGAGGTCAGGTTGGGCCAACCTGCTCCCGGGAGGCACCTCTGCCCTGGTCCCCAAGCTGGCTTGAGCCCAGCTTTAGGGTTACGCTGTGACGTCGTTCCTGGTGGCAGACCTGACGTGAAGTTTCCCACGCCGTTTTCCCTGCGTAATGTAGCACTGCCGAACTTCAGTCGCGTGGCCTGGAGTGACACGGGTCAGAAAAGGGGGAAACTGGGCGAACGAAGGGAAAAAAAAAGAGCAGCCATTTTGGCTCTTTAAAGTCAAAATGTTGTGACACCTACGTACAGATTTCCATATTCAGTCCCTTGGTTAAAACTAAGCTCTGGATCAACTTAATACCTGAAATACTTCCTGCCAGGGATTATAACTTGCTATGGAAGGGAGCTAGGCTTAGTGAACTAATAGGTCTTTTCTATCTCTAACTACTGCCAGTATGATTATGTTTTTTTAATCAGAAAAATGTGTTGCTGAAAAGTACAGAGATTAAGCACCACAATTGCCTGTAACAAAAGCAAGTTTTGTTGGATGAGCAGAGATCTGATGAATGACATGATTTGAAATGTTTTCATCCTAATGGCTTCCTCTTCTGAAGTTAATTTTTTTTGTCAGTTGCCAAAACATTTATGAGCAGATTTGTGGATAATGACACTCTTAGATGGGGGTTTAAATAAAAATCTGTTCCATTTGCAACCTAGAAGACCTAGCATTAAAGCAGACAAATGGGTTTGGAGTCTGATTCTTCTTATGGCAGTGTAATCGATGAGCTGGGGTCACTGGTGGTGTACAGCGAGCAAGCCACGAACTTTTAGGCCAGTTGTTTCTTCCTTGGAGGAGTTTAACATAGGAAGTGATAAATATAGTCAAAATGCTGCTTGGTAAGGAGTGCTTGCTGTGCAATGCGTGGGTCTGCAATCTAGGGAAGTTCCCGTTCCCTATGTTGACTGAAAAACAGACAGGTAAAGAAAGAGAAGAGAGATGGGTGTTACGTGCCGAATCAATAGCTAAACTTAGAATTGGTCTCTTTGTCCGACATTGGATTCTCAAAAGGGGCAACAAGAAACCATCCGTTACCAGCCCTTTTGAAGAGGAAATGTGGCCTGTGGATAGGTGGTTGAACAACAGATTGAATAAAATAATCTATGTTTATATAATAAGCTAGGAAAGGTTATTAGGGAATTGTTTGATCACAGTACTCATGCCAAATAAGCCGCTAAAAAGAAATACAAGACTAGCCAATGCTGCACGTGCTTAAATTATGTGTATCAAAAAGCAAGCACTCAAATATGTTCAAGTAGTCTCTTAAAGAAAAAAAAAAAAGAGCAGAGCCTTTGGTTGGTTCTCAACCTGCACAGGGCTAATTTTAAACTCCTTTTGTTGCGCCAGTGAAGATACATCTGTAACGCACCTGAAACAGAAGCATTTGCGAAGTTTTTATTTACATATACGAAACTTTTGTGTGTGTGTGTAGACGTTTATGGTAAGGTATTTGCAAATACATTTCTGTTTGCTCCTTCCAAATTTTACCTGCGTGTATATCCTTCATCTAGAATGAAAACGTAGCCCATTACCCTGCTAGGAAACAATGTGAGACAGTATATGGTAATTTTGCTTGAAATGTTGCTTTCTTACACAAGTAATAAGGCCACTTTTCCCTGCCTGGAAAGCCTAAACTTTTACCATACTGCAAGGTGGCATTAATGTGAATTTCCTAATGATAACATGAATTTCATGATAATGAATGCTGAGGTGCACCCATGTCATGCTTTGCAGGATTCTTAAAAAATCTTTTGCTCTATTGTCCCGACTTCCACTTTTTCAAAAGACATTTTCTTATGCTTGATACAATCTTTCTTCTCCTCCAACTCCAGAGTCTAGATCCTATGCAACTTCGATAATTTCTGTCGCTAGAAGGGCTGAATAGTGGTTTTTTTCAGTTCATGGATGAATTTACAAAAAAGAAGGAAAACTTTGAAGGCAAATTACAGGAAGCTCAGCTTCTTTGCAGATGTTGGTGGCAGCTGATAGACATTGCAAATACTTTCAAAATGTTCCTCTAAAATACTTATTTAGTTCAAATTAGTTACAATTTGTGAAAACACATTTCTTCTTTGAAGTCATGTGAGTTACTAAGTTCTTTCACTAGGACAACCCAAATCTACAGAGTTAAATCTTGGCCTTGATTTAAATACATGGTAAAACTCCCATTCATTTTAATGAGGCCAAGATTTCAGATATATATGCTATTTAGGAAAAAGAAAAGACATTTTGGGTTTTACCTACGCATCCACCAAGCTAGCACAGGGTTGTTTCTTACCATATATTTTCTAGACTTCATTTTTCAGGCTACTTTTAAACAGTGGGGTTTCCTTTACTGTCCGCAATACATTATTCCACAACGCCATAGATCTTGTTCATGTTGGACTTTAAATCAACTATCAAATACCCACTAGTATCTTCGAAGGCTTTTGGAAAAGAATGGTTTACAAGGGTGTGTTTTGTTTTGCCAGTATTATTGTTTGTTAGTCATCTTGTGGATTTTATATATGAATACCCTGTACTTGGTATTCATATTAATGGTCTTGCTGTATTTAGCCGAATAGAAAGCATTCGGTACCATGTATGTAATAGTTACATGTCTATGATATACATACTTGGTAAAAGCTTTCTCATTTCCATCATTTGGACAGGTAGGATCTGGTAAATCATGTGCAGCACTCGGAACAGGATGACAGTATGGTCGGGGGTAGAAGAAAATAGCAGGCAACTGCTGCAGATTTTTTCTGAAAACCTTGACCGAATGTTTAAATCCAAAAGAGGCTGAAAATTATTTTTTTCTTTCTCTTTTCCTATAGCAAGTACTTTGTTAGACGTACCAGTAAAAGGCTGTGCTTGCCTTGCTCATTTCATACTCGGGTTGAACTCCCTATTTTTACAAATCTGTTTTGCTTTTAACCACTTTGTCCTCTGCACCTGGTTTTCCAAAGCTCTGGAATTTCCACAGCCTCAGCCCACGGGGTCACTGTGGTTTGCGTGTGCTGGGCAATACCTAGAGTAGGTCCAGCACTGCAAACTACGAGACTGAAACATCCAACTGGTCAAGTCTGTAAGACACTCTTTGAAATTTACTTTTCTATCTCTTTTCACAATTTATAAAGGGAAGACGTGACAGTCTGTATTGGGATCCCTGTATATCAGTTGTGAAACCTGCCCTCCCAGCTGGCAACGCAGCTGTCAGGCTCTAGTAACTAAGGATGCTGGTACCTCTGAGGTACATGGGGCAAAGCAGAAACAATGCCTAAAGGCCAAATTCTGGGTTTGTAAGGATACAAGTTAACTTGACTTCACTGACTTAATTCAGATTCACACCTTTTTACATGAGACAAAGTTTGGCTCTCAGGTGGAATTTCTTCACTGCCTATCTTCGTTCTCTGTAGCACATGGTGTACTTACGTGGCTCCGTTACAGCTTTAGCTATAGTGGCTTAAGTGCCAGAATCAGCCCCGAAGAAGAGTTTTACTGTTCATAATTTTTATCTACAGGGGAAAAAAAACCGGTTCACTACATACATAAACAGACCAGGGATTCCTGTTAGATGAAGGCAACAGTAATTTAGTGAATAGAATCAGCAGACAAGCACACCTCTTCCATCTCATCAGTCTCCTCTAAGCTTTTACCTAATTTTCTGCTAGCATATATTTTCATGACTTTTTTTTAATTTAACACAAGCTTTTCTGAAGTTTAGAGCATATAATCAGTGAGAATGACATGTTTTTCTCTTCTTTTTAATTTATATTCCTTGCTTGCCAGTCGTCTCCCCTAAACACAGAATTTTTTCTACTAGTTCACATGCTCATGTGTACGTACGTGCTTGTGCTCTGTTAGTGTCTTGCACTGTCCCACGACGTTCATCATCTTTAGTATCTCAGTTTTAACACTTTATCAGTAATCTTTTACAGAATTCTCTTTTACTCTGCAATTGTGCTGTTTTTTTTTAAAAAAAAAAAGAGACAAAGAAAAAGAGAAAGAACCTTTAGCTTATCTTGAAGCCTCAGCCAACAGGAGTTTAAATATGTCAAGAGAGAGAAAATTAAAATAATCAATAAATGTACTTTGCTTTTAGTCAAATGTACTGTCAAAGGCATTGGCATTAATTTTCTTTTTCTCTCAAATGATCGGAACCATTTCACTTTCTTACTACTGGTTGCTTCCCATTAAAACACAAACATAATACCGCTCCGTATGGGGCTATGAAAACACAACTTTCCATGTTATTTTCCATATACCTTCTAAAAAGTCCTGTATTCCCTCTGCATATTACACATTACCTTATTTGTGCCAACTATGTGTTATGAGTAAGAATATCAGTGTTTTCCTCTAATACCTTAAAAATTCAGAGACATAAACAGTATTTCTGTAGCAAATCATTCTCACCTCATATTAATTGCTGATCTTTCTGTTGCTATAATGATGCTGTTTCACAACAGCCTGAACGTGTCTGTCCTTTCACTGAGGTCATAATGACTGTTAAATGTGCCACATTTCCTCTGTCAATTTGGGAAAAAATGTCAGATTATATATCAAGGGTTTACTTTGATGCATAACTTTCTGTGAAACACACGTCACCAAAATAAACTCTGGTATCTGTCCCATTGGGAATGGGAACTCAAAAATACAGAGTCAAAGGTAATTGGCCCACAAATATCACTATTCATTGCGTTACCTAGAGGTTTGTGACTGAAGTTGTTGTTTTAATGGAAAGCTTTTCAAACTGGTCTTTAAGAAGATACGCTTCACCACTTTTATTAGTTGTTAATTCCATTTTTAACTACCTATTGTTGGTAATATCCTCTTAGCTTGAAAATGCAATCTCTTTTCCTAACAACTCTATCCATTTTTAGTTCATTGATTCACTGAGGTTTTTTTATTCACTGGATTTCTGAAGTAGCAGAAGTTAAAAGAAATTCTTAGTTGTTTACTTCGTTGTTTGTGCAATGGTATCAGCATTGACACCTGCAGGAATATAAACAGATTTGAGAAGATTTTTTTTCTTGTTCATTTACTGTAGGGAGCTGTGCTATGTTAAATTGATTTAAGTTTCCAAATATGGGTCAGATAAACAGAAATAATCTTTCTTGAGTTAATGTTGTTCTTTCTAGCTACTTATACATTGTTTTTGTTCTGGTATTAAATAACGTCTAGAGGCTTCAAACAGTATCAAATCCTCATCTCTCACGTGTGGTTAACCCTACAACGTGGATTTGGTTTTTACTCCATTGTGCGTTAGCTGTTGCGTTTGGGGTTGGTGGTGTGTTTCCCTCTGACCAGGATTGCTTTTCTTCTGCGGCTGAATCTTGTTTGAGTTTTGAATGCACTCAAACCGTTGGAAATCTTGTGGAACCCTTTCAAAGAGGAGACAGACGTGTGTGGCAGGCAGAGTACTCCAACCTCAAATACAAACTACCACGTGACAGAGTCGCCATGAGGAAGGAGGGACAATATATATTTTGTAGGCCTTACGTATCTGATGGCTGTTTTACCTACGAATGTGATAGGTGCTTGAAATCTGCAGTGTATTCTTCACCAATATAGAAGTGAATAATTAATTAGCTTCCCTGACACTGGGAAGCCTCTCTAATTCCTGTCTGAAGTCTTATCTCTGGTTTGGATGCCCACGGCTGCACTTTTCTGATGTAAACAAGCAAAGGTTTGCTGTATGCAGAGAGCATCTGCCGAGGTTTCAGGCTGGTATATATGAAGCAATGCACTTAATCTAGTGCAAATGTCATTAATATAGGGAGTACCTACTCATTATTTACTGCCCAGCTTTCTGGGGCTTGGGAATTCAGAGTTCAGCCAAACCCTGACACTTGCTCTTCTTCCTGCGCGTACGGTGCCGTATGGTTTTTCTCTTTGCATTTCCTTCACTTTCGTTCATCCATATGAACATTTCGTTTATTTTCTATAATGTCTAAATCATTAAAAGAAAAGCTTTGGGGTGCAATATGAGACTGACAAAGGTAATTACAGTTTTAAAGCCTTAAGAGGTTTCATGCATCATATAAAATTTTACATTACGCCACCAATTTAAATCAATTACAATCTTTAAATCTATAATTGTGGTATTTAAAGCATTTTAAAGGGCACAATGCATGTAGTATTTCGCTGTGTGTTCCAAAGTATTTTCACAACAGGTCTATTTATTGTGTGAAAGCAACTAGAAGCTATTAAAAGATGATCAGAGGCATTATTAACTCTTTAGTCTGCCTCCTTAATGCAAGAAGCAGATATACTTAAGCATTATTTATCATTTAGTCTCAGTTGTGCTAAATTTCTCAGCCTTTAGTCACAATAATTGTAACGAAGCTTGGAATAGATCATGCGGAGTGTCCTCATAATGCTAAACCAATGACTTCTTTGTGCTTGGGTGAGCATGCATTCTCTTTCATATTACAACAAGGCAAAGAAACAGAAGACTTTTCTAATTTATTCTTTTCATGCTAGATCTAGATCACTGCACAGGTAAAGATGGTGCTCTTTATTTTTCATGCAAAGCCCTTTTTCTTGCTCTGCACTTAGTTTGTATCAAAGGATTTCAGCACCCTGTTTAAGCTACTTTATAATTTCTTAGCTGATTTACTAGGAAGAAATGGTGATCGTATTTCAAAATCCTAAACTCGAAGTTTCAAATTAATATAGTTTTGGTTTTTATGCATACCATTTTTATGCTAATGGAAATTCTAACATCTAATGTTTCCTTTCCAAATTTGTACATAAATTGAATGTTTTCCATAAAATTAAATTTCTGAACATCATTTCCTAAAACTTCATTCCATTGAGACCTTCAACTTTACAAAAATAAGAAAGCAGAGGTGAAAGACTGTCAGTCAGTTGAACTAAAAGATATCAGTAGTTTTTCTTCAAAAATACTGAGAGTATATTCAAAGGACTTCATATTTCCAGTAATTCTAACAACAAATCTTGACTGCCCAACTGTTCATCTTATATCCTCAGTATTTTGAAAAGAAAGAAACAAGCAAACAAACCCAAACAGCTTTTCCTTAGCAATTACTGCTGGTGAAAATTTTAGATATTCTCATGTACAATTCAGTGCAATGCAGATAATGCTTAGTGGAAGATGACAGTAATAAAATAGTTTACATACTACACTTCAAATAATCAGTCAACTTTTGGGGAGTTTTGAGGGGAGAGAAGCTGCATGTTGGTTTTCGAACATGAAGCAGGGGTTTTCTTGCTCTCTAAGAAAATGCCAGTCTATCCTTTCTGACAGACAATATCCATTATTATAGAAACAGTTTCTGTAATTGTTGAATGAGTGGACACAACCTGGGTATCTGTCTTATCGAAATAGAGCTATGGGTAAAGTGCCTCTGTTGTGCAGGGAGTGCTGCTTTGGAAAGATCCTTTTTTACGTTAATTCAAAACCCGCGTAGCCCACAGTACTAAGGGCAAAATCTATTTTTCTTCTTAAGCAACTCAGATACAGTAGCTCATACGTTTCCCTGGGAATCGGCAGTGATGAATGCATTTGTTCTATAAGCATAGGCAATATTTTCAGCGTTTCTTGATAAAAAAATAAAAAGGGGACCCTACACTAAAGCCGCTCCTCCATTCTGCCTCCTCCGAAGAAAGGATTGTCTCGTCCTCAGGTAGCGGCCTTGAATTGTAAATTCTGATCATCTGCCCTAGATGTCCTGTGCAGCCTGGAGATCATCTGATACAAGTTGATTATATGCAATGCTGAACCAGTAATTCCCAAATTCATAGAGGCCCAAATTACATCGATTATTTCACAGACGTTACCAGGTATTCATATGTGGAGTCAGCGACAAAAACGTCCCTACACAAATAAATTTCCTCTGCAGTTTTGCTGGCGGTGATATTTTGCTTGGGCTTTCAGCCGCCGGCAGAACAATAAGCTGCGGAGCGCAGCTCGGCGCGGGGAGGCAGCCGGGCGCCAGTGCTGAGGGAAGCAGTTCTGAAGCATTAAGGACAGGTAGCCTGAGCCTGTCATCCTTGAAGGGAGCGGCAACGTTGTCCTTGCGTTCAGAGGGAACAGCACGCGAACCCTGTTTCATAAGCACTAATGTCAATGAAATTAATTGTCCCAAGGACTGAGATAACTGTGCCAGATCTCCCTCTCCACCCGGCAGAGGTGAAATTGGATACGGCACCTTTTTTCAGAGAATTTCCTATGGGAGCATTAGCTGTAGGAAGTTGTTTGAAACCATCTCCTTGGCTGTTTTGTACCAAGGGGTGACTTTTTTCATGTTCCAATGTCTCCATCATTGACCGGCATGGAAGTCGCATAGCGGGGGAGAAAAAAGGTGTTTGCAAAAGAAGTGTGTAATCTCAGGTGATACACGAGTGCTCATGTTGGTTTGGTTGGTGGGTTAAGTACTATTTTCGGACCCTGTTCTCATTTCCCAACTTCAGGATTGCAGTGGGATACTTCTGATAAGATTTACTTTTTCTTTCCCATTAAAAATAGAGCGGATTGACCTCTTGTTCCTGCAAGGCGCTAGCTGTAAGGCTGCTGAAGACACTTCATTTTCCTTTCCACTTTTTCCCCACCCTCACATGACAATTTTCGTGCTTTTCTGATGTGTAATACCGGAAGGTATTATTTCCCCTCCCACTTGTACGAATTAGGAATATCTCCAAATGGGGTTATTGTGGCAGGTGGAGGGAATTCGGCAGAGATTATACATCATCTGGCACTGCCAGAATTTAGCCTCTGCTGTTTCTCTACACGCCCAGGGCGTTGCCGGCCGCGGCACGCGGCACTGCCGTCGGTGGTGGCTCAGCACGAGGGCCGTGCGGCACGGCGCAGCACCGTGGGCTTCCATCCCCAGAGGGGATTCTGAGCTGGTCCACGCGACTCGCTTACCTGGGCAGCACGAAGGGATTGAAATGAAGCGGTGAATCTAAGCTGAATGCGTTTGTAAAAGGCCAAGGCCATTAAGGCTGGAATAAAACAGATTGGTGGAGAGTGGAATCGGATCCCTGGGTATCAAGGATATCGAGTGGTTCTATCTTAAGCTGCTGCATTAAAAAGCAGCAAACTACTGCAAGCCTCCAAACTGGGAGTGGTCTGGCATGGAACACAATCAAGTCTAGCACATTCGGGGGAAATCTAGGTTTTAGTTCTACTATTTTCCTTTGTGGGTGAACTCAGTAAAGATCTCGGTGTTGGCAGTTACGTGCAACAATATACATAATGAAAATGTTATACAAGTGCAGCCCGTTGCAGAAAGCAAACAAAAAAATCCTGCGTTAGGAACAATTTTCTCCCCCCAAGTATTCAGAGAACTAGTCCAATAAATAATGGAATGTCACTATAGACTAAATAGATTTTGAGATGATAGGTCTTTTATTTTTGCAGTAATAGTAGAAAGTAAAAAAAGCCATTTAAAAATCTGAACAATGTTTTTATGTTCAAATAACAAATATAAATTTCCAAACCGTTATCTTCATATTTCTTAATGGTAATGCATTCCCAGTTTTAAATCCAGCAAATACCCATTCTCATTCCAGAATTAAGTTATCCTATAAAGTAACAGCAATGGATAGTAGGAATTTATAGTGGAAACAGCGATTATTGATTTTTAATGCATAAAGGATTCATAATACAAACATCAGCGGCAAAAGATTTTTGTATTTTATTTTCATATTTACTTGGAAAGTATATGACTGCAATGGTTTATTTTTCTAAACTGAGAAAAAGTATAAAATGCTTTGGAATACTCTTAGCTAAAAAGGTAATAAGAATAATAAGTGCTTAGATTATTGGATAAAATGTGTTTTTCCTTAAGTAGAATACATCAAAATAATCAGTGTAGGATTTCTGAGCATGCCTACCATAGCTCAAGGTTTTATACCTTCCAGCAACTGCAGCAAAACCAAAGCATCACACAAAACTCAATGCTAATAATCAGGGATGAATGAAGATGGACAAACAAGGAAGGATCATCATCCTACGAAAGTAGTCTGATTTCTACACAGCGGTTATTAGCAGTCCTGGTTAACTCCTAAATAGCCTTTTTAGGTACACGTGAAATGCAATGAGAAATTTTACAGGGGAACAGATCTGCTTCTGTTTCCCAAGTATTTTATTGGAAAAGAAATCACTGTAGGAATGTGAGACTTTTAAACTTATAAAAATAACTCAATGTTGCCCTTTTAAATTGTTTCCACTGACAACCGAAGTCATAGTGGCATTTGTTCATCCAGATCCCAGTACACACATGTATTCATAATGATACATCCCTCGAATGGCACAGTTCTTCTGTGGTTGCTACCTGTCAGCGCTTGTACTCAAGAACCTTGAATATCAGTGACTCACTAATGTTTTATGATATTTTACCTCACTTTATGGTAGTCATTTATGACAAGACCAGAATGACATAAACTGCCA
This sequence comes from Phaethon lepturus, assembly GCF_000687285.1. NCBI lineage: Eukaryota > Metazoa > Chordata > Aves > Phaethontiformes > Phaethontidae > Phaethon > Phaethon lepturus. The sequence goes on along the minus strand of NW_010534019.1, from coordinate 16,829 downwards.
TAAAGCAAAGCAATGCAATCACACAAATGACCATAAATCAAGGTAGCAACAGAAAAAGGTCATAAAAGGAAAGAAAATTGGAGAAAACAACATTTGAGTTCAGATTCAGAAGTCTGGAGTTAGCAGCACCAAACTTCAGGACAGATGGATGTGAGCAGCAAGTAAATTCAGTATTCCACGGATACTAATCATTTTGTGTGTGTGGATGCACTGACAGATTGATACATAGATGGGCTTTCATTACTTACACGCTCGTTATGATGTACAAAGAGTTTATTGCAACCGTGTGCACGGGCTTTTTTCCTCCTATAAAGTTATCTTGGCTTTGTCATATACCCAAAGCAATTCCCAATTTGGATGACCTTTTGGACAGCTACACTATAATCTATATCTCTGTGTATCTATCTTTTGGGGTTTTTTTATGAAAAATGAGTTCCTGTTAATTAGGTTGGCCACCTCGAAAAGAATGGGATCGTGATGTGCTTTTTTGGAAGTCTCTTTTTCTAGTCTGGAAGAGAAGCTTGTAATCAGGAGGAGAGACTGGATGTGGAAGAGTGGTCAAGTGGGGATTAGACAGGAACTTCACAGCGCTGGGGGTTGTGGGTGGATTGAGTTGGAAGCAGCAGTGTATTGCATGGTGGCCGTGCTCACGGGGCTGTTTTGTTGCGGTGCGGACGGGGACAAGACGAGGACCAAATGACGTCAGGGAGGACGCGGAGCTCTGCACGCTCCCCCCGAATCAGAGCCTAATGAGGCAGCAGAAGCTGTATGCAATGAAGTATAACAGGACGTATACCACACCTTAAAGTTATACCACCATAAAAATGAGAAACTGCTAGCGGTGGAGATAACAGCATTTATGAGGAGAATTTATGGGCTGCTCATGTGGTATAAATATATACAGTACACAAACACCAGTGGGGATAAATTCCACTGGACAACCCTGTTATTTTAACAGTAACCTTGAAAATATTATGTTGTTTAACTGAAGAAACTGTTAAAGGAACAATACATAATTTAATCTTCTTCTCTACCCTGTATAATCCATCTCTGTATTAGCAGTAGTGATGTTTTAAAAAGTATGTGCATTAAGATAAATACTGATAGTTAATTGTATTTATTTTAACATCTTCGTGCTTCCCTGTACTTCCAGCTTGTGTGCAAGCCCGTTTTTAATGGAGCTGATGTGCTTTAAAAACTATGAAGACATATTTTTATACCTATCCTTTATCTAAGATCTCTAATTTCTTCCCCTGTAGTTCTCCTGTTCTGTTTCTTGCCAGTTGCTTTCCTCTTTTGTAGTATCACTTGCATTCACAAGTGCCATAACTGTTTCGAATAATTTTTTTAAATTCTTCCTTGTCAAAGGACACCGATGTAGTAAATGGATATGACAGAAATGTAGCAGATAACCAAAAAAAAAACCAGAAGACTTGAGCTGGAAGATAACCGAGCCAGTGCATTTGCAGTGAGCTGAGTTGGGATGCCAAGCCACCAAATTCAGAGATGCAGCAAAATGATGAGTTCTTCTGGTCCTGCCCCATGTCCCCGCGGGACTCGGTGCTGGGGCACGCTTTGTTTCCCTTCTTGTCCCTCTGCAGGAGAGAATCTGGAATATTTGGGTTCACTCCAATCCACTCTTGAAAAACCCTTTTTGTAGCCAGAAGTAGTATCACCTGAGAGCCACAGGCTGACGGTGAAGGCGGAGATACCAGCAGGCCAGAAACACGAAGGTGAAAGGAAAACATCAAAAAGTGGTTTGGCGGTTAACAAAAGAGGCGGTAGTGCAGTGCCTAGGTACACCATCCGATCCCTTCATGACTTGATTTCCCTGTAACTTTCCTCTCTATAGCAGAAGATAGCATTTGGGGAATTAAAATGCCATGCCCTACACTTCAGAAGAAAAGTTATTAGCCTTTCAGAATATTTTCAGGTCAAATTTTAGGAGTTATTCACTAAGGTCTAAATTCACTTTCTCTGCCTGCACTCCTGCTGCCAAGAAAGTAAACTAGGACAAGTTAACAGAATGATCCAAGAGTAAAGAAAAAGCTGGTATCTTAATTTTTGATGCAGTCTATGTGTTCTCATTATTACATTGTCTGTTTGTATTACTTTTGATTTATAATGTAATTGGGGAACTATAGAAATGTTAATGGGAAAGATACTGTTCTGAATATGACAAAGTTGTTTACTAATTGTTGCCTTTAACTTAGGCTAATTTTGTAGTATTGAAATATTTAAAAATGTTTTATTTCTTTATTTTTAGGTTGTCATGAAAGTGTTGTTTAGTTTGAACTCCGTTCTCAGATAAGCTGAGCTTTCTCCCCCTTTAAAACTAGGAAAATAATGCAAATTAAAAATTTGCTACACTAGGGTTCAATCACAAACCTTTAGGCAAGCCCATTCATTTTGTTAAATATTTAGATGAGAAATTGTTGCTTGCATGTTTATTTATTTATTTTTACAACATCCACCGTGCTGCTCATTATCTTAGGGGAGATGGAGAATATTGCAATGATTATTAGTAAGCTTGGTAATGAGATTACTGAACCATTTGCAGTTGACTTTTTTTTGATGCATAATTACAGGGGTTTATTTACAGTGCCTTTAGAGGTTTTGTTTTTGTTTTTGCCTTTTAATGATTCACATTTATATCCTTTGTTCTTCATGTAAGGGATAAGATTCTATCTCTGAATGTTTTGCATTTCTCTTCTCCCAATACACCCCACCCCCAATGAAATTAATGCGTGTTATACTTTAGATATAAGTAAGAAGCTCTTATTCAGTCAAGTGATCCTCATTCTGCAAGCTCTAATATACTTGAGTAATCTGCCTGGTATTAATTTGGAATATTCAGGTAAATAGGATTTGTGCATTTGTCCTAGATGACTCTTCCAGTCTACGTTCAGGTCTCTACACTTGTCCTTGTTAAATTTCATGATGTTGCCCTCCACCCAACTCTCCAGTCTGTCCAGATCCCATTGAATGGCAGCCCAGCCTTCTGGTGTATCAGCCACTCCTCCCAGTTTTGTATCATCAGCAAACTTGCTGAGGGTACATTCCAACCCTTCATCTAGGTCATTGATGATGATATTGAACAAGACCGGACCCAGTACTGATCCCTGGGGAACACCACTAGCTACAGGCCTCCAACTGGACTCTGCACCACTGACCACAACCTTTTGAGCTCTGTTGCTTAGCCAGTTCTTGATCCATCTCACAGTTCATTCATCCAACTCATACTTCCTGAGCTTCACTATGAGGATGTTATGAGAGACAGCGTCAAAAGCCTTACTGAAGGCAAGGTAAACCACATCCACTGCTCTCTCTTCACCTACCCAGCTAGTCACTCCATCATAGAAGGCAAACAGGTTGGTAAAGCACGATCTCCCCTTGGTGAATCCATGCTGACTACTCCTGATAACTTTCTTTTCATCCATGTGCCTAGAGGTGACCTACAGAAGGAGCTGTTCCATCACCTTCCCAGGGATGGAGGTGAGGCTGACCAGGCTATAATTTCCCAGGTGTTCCTTTATGCCCTTTTTGAAGACTGGGGTGACATTGGCTTTCCTCCAGTCCTCAGGCACCTCTCCTGTTCTCCATGATTTTTCAAAAATGGAGAGAGGTGTTGCAACGACATCAGCCAGCTGCCTCAGCTCTCGTGAGTGCATGCCATCAGGGCCCATGGATTTTTGAGTGTTCAGTTCAGCCAAATGATCTCTAAGCCAAACCTCATCGACCAGTGGAGAGTCTTCCTCCCTCCAGGCTTTTTCTCTTATCTCCAGGGTCTGGGATTCCTGAGTAGTCGTCTGAGCAGTAAAGACTGAAGTGAAAAAGGCATTCAGTAACTCTGCCTTCTCTGCCTCCTCTGTCACCAGGGCTCCTACTTCATTCACCAAAGGTCCCACATTTTCTCTAGTCTTCTTTCCTTATGGAATAACAGCAAAGCTAAAAATTTGTTTATTTTATCTCAGGAAGTGCCTATCGACTGCTTCATTATACCAAGAATAAAACTGCACCACAAAGGGATATGTAACTTATTCAAGGTAATTTAAAGCAATATCCTGAAAACACTGAATATAACAAAAATCCCCTCTGCAACTTAAATGGATGAAGTCTATGGAGAGTCAATGGCAGAGAAGGAAAGTGATCACTCCTACCATGTATCTTGCATTCCAGCCATGAACTGTAATGCTGAATTCATGTAACAGAATTAAGAAAACAACACATCCCGTTATTGTTAATGTGCAAGATGTTCTTGCTTCCTTTGAGCTGAGGTTCGTGTGAGCTAGTTGAGAGGATTCCTGCATTCTGCTCCTTTTTCTCTAAAAGCATATTAATAGTCTCATATGAAGTGCACACAAGGCAGTGACAGCCACCATGTATACACTCAATTTCTGAAGTACTGCATCATGAAGTGAGAGAAAACCTGATTAGAATATATGCTTTCCTGGAAAGAAAAGGGTCCAAAATCTATATCGTACATCCAGGGTTAATTTTGCTCTTTGCAATTACAGATTCAGCTAAACTGCCATCACCTCATTGTGATAACTTGTCACACTGTCGGAATTTAAGCACCGGCGATCTGCTGGGAGTAAACGTCCTTATGTACACTATCTAAAGGATGGCTACCCTGGGGTTTCTACCAAGCCTACATGATCATATATTGATGCTAGGCTTATTTATTTCAGTGGTTCTGAAGTACACTTAATCATCTTACTAAGGTGCCCTGTGTGGTACATAATTAATATTATACATTGAGTTTGGAAGAAAGCTTGGGGGGGATTTGGATGATCCAAAAGAAATATGGTAACTTCTTTATATTCAACAGAAGTCTGAGTGGTGAAGATTGAGCTCCTCCATTTAGAAAGATGAGGAACGATAAGAATGTTTCTTTTTCACCCTTTGCCCCTAACGCTTATAGTATTCTCTCAGTTTAAACACCGGTCCAGTGCTAATTTTTGCCAAAACTGAGTAAGTGAAAAATCATTAATTCAATTTCTCACTGTTTTGCCTCTGGTGATTGCTGTCACTTCAGGTAATAGCTTGTCTGTGGTTCTGACCCAATTCTTAAACCAGTCTTTCCGTACTCAACCAATTAATCTAATGGTTCATTAATTGCAAACATCTGAAATCATTAGAACCTGATTGAGCACAAAAGCATCAAATCCTGTGAAGCTGTGACTGCTTAGCCAGCAAATGGTCTCATTGCAAAGGAATGTCAATGTTTATAGTAAATGTAACCTAAACTAGGGTGTTCATTGACATATCCCTCCATTTGTATACAACAGCTCTGACATCTATCAGTTCAAGAGTGCATGATTTATCCACTGCTATATCCTGGAACTGACAAGCCAAAGATTACAGCTTAACCTACATGAAAGCAGAGGCTGTATGTATTCCTAAAATAAATATTTAGTAACTGACAAGCTCTGGTTAATATTAATTCCTGATAGAAAGCAGTCAATTTAAGCTTACTTCATGCCAAAATCTATTTGTATTTTGTAAATCATTTTTCATGAATATAGTCTAGAGAATCTCAAGAAAATATGTAAGTGGGGGAGGGTTGTTGTATCAGTTGCATGTTATATATCATACATCTGCGTTAAAGAGAACCTTCCACGGGCCCATAAAGTGGGGCAGACCTGGGAAGTGACACACAACAAACAGTACTGTAGTGGTAATGATGAAATGGAGAGTTTTAATTAAGTGAATTTAGTGCGCGTGAGAGATGCTAAATTTACCATTCTAGAACATGAAGCCTTCTGTTTATCCATAGGGGACACAGCACAGGTAGTACTGAACTTCACTGCCAGACTGCATCATGGATCCCTCCGTCTCCTTGATGTGGTCTGTCTTTGATTTTTCTCTTTTTCTTCTTTTGTTTATTTTTAGAGGCTATTAATTGTTCTACTGATAGATAAATTGGGAAAGAGATGAAAATTTCTATTAAAGCATTTCTGAGCATTGGCATTCTCCTAAATGTTTTTGTCTTGCTGCTCTGATGACAGCTGCCTTCCTCCAGAGTCTAGTCTGCGGCCAACTGTGCGCGCTTTCCTCAGCACGGATAATGTAAGGGGGAAATTATATTTTCCTGTTTGAGCACATGCTTTGATAAACATCTTCATAAAAAGAGAAGAACTTAGTGGACTGTTTAGTTTATGGTTACAAATAAGAAGAATATGTGCATAATACAGATATGAGCTCATCCCACCTATGCACAGGACAAATACAAGTCCTGTCCAAGTCAGTTAGTAACTGTGTAGCCATAGCACAAGACTAGTAAATACTGATGGAAAACAGCTTCACACCATGCAAGTATGGCTACTTGGCTTCAAACAGGAACAGATCTCCTATTTGCATAACATTTGCTCTCTTATCCTTTCTTACGCGCAACGCATGTACACACGCACAATGCATGTACACACGCATGCCGCTTTGTCCCACAGTATTCGGCTCTCTCGCCTCTCCATGTGTGTGTTCAACATGCCTCTACTTCTCAGGTTCATTGGTTTCTAAGGTTTTTTGGCTGAGCCTTCATCTGGCCTGTAGTTTTGAGAGATGGCTTCTGTTCTCTCAGTTAATTTTGTACTTGATTTCTTCTTACATACGTCTTTAAACAAAGCTTAACTGCAATTCTGCTAAGTTGGTGATCTAGCAAAGGTGAGCACTGTGTGTTCATCAGACAAACAGGATAACATTGTGAATATACTTGCCTAGGTCTGGACTTTTGATCCTCAAACTATCCCTAACACAAGGATGTGCGTGCATTCATCGCTATGCTTCTATAAACCCTCGGTGAGCAGAAGGGAAAAGGGCTGGTTCTGTTCTTGCCAAGCTGCGGTCCTTGCAGCCATAGTAAGCAGCCCAGTCATATTCAGCACTGTTTTTTCAAATATTCCTACTTAAAACATTGGTATTAAGGCTGCATAGTGATATTCAAGGGGCTTAAATAGCCTTGTCCATTGTTTTCCTTGTCCATTCAAGAAACTTCTACCCCTGCAGATAAGAGGGAGGACAGCTTGGAGAGCCTACCAAGCAGAGAGCAGCTAGAGAGCCAGGACTGAAAGATAATCGGGGAAGGAGCTAGCTGTGTGCTGCTGGCAACAGATGAGCAGTATCAGTAGCCCTAATGATCCAGGGCAGTGGCCTGAGGAAGTCCTTGGAGTGTGGTTTCCTTTATCACTTTTACTGGACTGCCCTTTGGGAATGAGTTATGATCTGATGGTTTGATCTTTTGTATTGTATATGGCGTTATTGCACCTTTTAGTTCCTGACAACAGTAGTAAAGCTGCCAAGTATTACTTAAAGTGTGGGAATGTTTATAAGAACTCAGCAAAGGAGAGTGCCTCGGATTCAGAGTGCTAACAGTACAAGAAACGTTATCAGACATCTAGCAAAATGTGTGCTGTGGTGCTTGCTGCAATATCTGGCTTTGAAATGACCTTTTCCAGCTGGTGAAATAAGCCTTTATCAGAATGTAAGGGTCAGTAACAACGTAAATGCTGAAAACCACAATTCCGGAGTATCTCTGTGCTTATATTTGAGGAGAACTGCATGTGTTTTTAAACATACATGTATGTTCACGTCTGCTAATCTCAAAATGTGTTTGCTCTGAACATTAAGTGGAGTGACATTATTAGTTTTTGACAATGTTCTAATGGAATCATAGTTCAAAATATTCAGTGAAAACATTACACTCCCCCATCATTAAGGTGAATTTTGTTTGCATGCTCTTTTCCCAGAATACTGATGTTAATTTTTGCTTAACTTTAGTCTTACAAGGTATGAAGCAATTTAACAGACTCAGTAACCTTTCATTAAAGTTCAGTGCAGTACTTAAGCATGTTGGGTGCATTAATTGTTAGCTGACAGCTATTATTTCTGTGAAACCCTTCTGTAGTAAAATTTCTGCTTGATGGATTAGATTTTACAAAATTTGCATTTCACTGAGCCAGAGTCAACTGGTACTTACAGCTATGGTAGATATTTAAATAAGAAAACAATAATTCTTTAAACTATTGTTAAATATCTATTAAAACTATGGAACTTATTCAGGATTAACTCTTTATTATGGGGTTCATATCCTTGCAGTATTGGTTTTGACATCCTACTATAACAAAATTGGCTTCTAATATAGACAGGACTAAATGTCTACGCACAGTCCAGAGTCCTGGCACAAAGCTGGCATGAAAACTGTTGAGCTCTATACTTTTAAACACAAGGGGAAACCCAAGAAAATCAGTAGACAAGAAGGTTTATGTGTTTTCCTAAACCTCTGTTTCAGAGATGGAGTCGGATACATATATTTCCTACTCAGGATGCTATTAGGTGGTGTAATGCATGGTGAGCAATTCTCTGAGGTGCCGGAGAGCGTGGAATTTCTCAGATAGTAAACTCTGAAGACTTTAATGGATTAACATAGTTTTCCTGGTTACTGACTTTGCAATGACCCTTTCATCTAGAAGGCTAAACTACCATCAGCACTACAACAGTGAGAAGAATAATAGAGCAGCAGTGTTTACTAGGTGGAGTTCAGCACTGCGGTAGTACCGGCATGGAGGAGACGATGAGAACGGGGTAGAAAAAGATATCAAATCTCCAAGGCTGAGAAGGAGGAAGAGTTGGCAGTGATAAAAGAGGGGTAAATAACTTTGGAAAGAAAATGAAAGTTTTGTGTTTTAGCTAGTTGGTTACAAGCTGCTCCAGAAGAGCTAGCAGAACAGTTGTCATAGTCTTTGTTACTAAAATAATATAGAAAATTTAAAAAAAAAAAAAAAAAAAGCGGCCAAGTTTGAACACAAACAGCTTATGAGAACACTAGACCTATTAGCTTGAAGTTATCTGGCTGAACATGTTGGTCTAGAGTGGAGATGCAGGGAGGGAATTTTTAGGAGCACTAAAAATTTCTAAACTGAGAAGACAACCAATTGACACAGAGATGAAAGATTATGAAAAGGGTGGAGCACTAGCCTCTGATCTGTGCTCTTGTATATACACTGGTTTTATCAGTGATACACCATTATTAGGATCAGTTGAACATTTTTTTTAAGGTACATGTCTGTACCTCCTATCTGATCACAGCTCCATCTGTGCCATCATCCCTCCTGGGTGCTGATATATTCCTTATACTTATTCAGTGAAACCTTGTGGAATTCCTATCTAGGAATATGTTTCTGAAAAGGATCATGAGCACAAATATAAAAGTAACAGCACAGATATTTAATTAATTTTTATTACTCAGTACTTAAAAATCTAACACTGTTGTTTGGTAATGACAGAATAAATTCATAATTCTTTGATTATGTTAAAGATCTGAATAAAAGTTGAGTCATGCCTACCTATCACTAAATCAATTACGTGCTATAATTTGGTAAAATCAGCTGACTTTAACCACTAATCTTAGATGCCTTATTAAATACATAAGAGTAGCAAAAAATGACTTAGATCATCAGGATTATCTCATCAACAGTGGAAAGAGAATGTTACTTCCTTACACATGCTAGAAATCTGATGAGGAAAGGAGAAAAACAGAGAGAAAAGTGAGTTACTTCATTATTCAAGAGGGAATTTCCTCTTCAGCAAATTCCTCTCCCAGCTCAGCCAAATGCTGTCATTACATGACTTCTAATTTTAGGTAGAATTTGGATAGAAGGTCAGAATTTTTAACAATAGAACTGCAGAGTCCATGTCACAGATATCGGTCAAGTATTTTTGCTTCTTTATTAATTCAGGGGACTGCTGTCAGTATCGTATGGTAAGACTCCATACACCCAAGTTCTTTGCATGTTCTCTTTACAGTTTTATTTTTATGCTCAAGAAGAGATAAAGGAGAAATAACTCAATAATGTTGCAATTTCAGCAGTATTCTTTGAAGACCCACCCCACTGCCCTTTTCATAGGTTATTCCCATGAGTCCATTACCCCACAGGTACCTTGCATCTGTCACTGGATGGGAATGAGGCCCTTGGGTTGAATTAGATCAATACCTTGACCTTCAGGAAGATCCTTTGTTTGTATCAAATAGGCAATGAGAAAAACATTAAATTAAAAAAATAGCATATTCATTATATGTGAGATACAGATGAAATGTAAGTTTAGCCGCTGCTTGGTAAATGGAGACAGTTTATGGTGTAGAAAACACGGAAATCTGAGTAGTTGTCATTCAGATTGCTTATGACCTCTTGGACGTTTGTGAGATAAAGGATGAAATCTGTCACATTTGTGCTTTGCACTGAGGTTATCCATATGTGGAAAGTGATTTTCCAAGGTGTAGAGTCTGTTAGCAAAAATGAAAAGAAAAGAAAAAGAAAGCAGATATCATGGGTGTGGCAGAAGAGAAAAAGGTGGAAGACCTACAAAGAGATCATGTGAAACAGAGCAATGCAGCTTGAGAGATGAATTTTAGGTTTGTTTAAAGCAGAAATTTAGCCATATTTTCATAAGGGAATTGTCATGATTGTGTCCTAATGTTTTCAAAATTAAGCATTCCCCAAGGCAAAGATGACTGGGGAAAATATTTCAATGGCAGTGTTACGCTTAGAAAATTAGAAAGTGGCCAACCATATGCTTGAAAGATATGAAATAAGTTGTCTGGTCACTTGTGTGCTTCTATGTGGGTCAAAGTAAGCACACTTGCCACAAAAAGAGTGCTCTTGGGATGTGCAAAACACGTGTTATTGCATGGTCATGTCACTCTGGCACTGCGCTGGAGGTATTACAATGGACTGGTCAAGAAACATGAAAAAATGTGAGCAGAAATGTTAGCATGCAATTTGTTTGGTTTTTGTGAAAATTGGGGTTTGATTTAAAAGTTTAGAACAATTCCTTAAATGAAAAGAAGTCTTAAAAGTTTCTGTTGCAAAAGAAATTAAATTTTTTTCTGGGAATGTAATAAGAATTGATTACAGGGATGCTTCTGACAACATGGTAATTCAGCCAGCTGCTTTGAAAATAAAGTAGTTAAAGGAAAACATAGTCAGTTTACAGTCTGCTATCTTGATAGAGATATATTTTATTTCCTAACATAATACGGATTTCCAAATAAGCTAGCTTCTTGCTCACATGGCATTTCTATATCAGAAAATCTGTATTTTACCTCATTCATAAATTAGGAAGGTATATACAGAATCTATGATGCAAGCTTTGTGGCCCTTTTTCCTGCAAAAAGATGCTTGAGTAATATTTACGTTATTAAATTAAAAAGGCATAGTCAAAAAATCTACCTTAGTTACCTTTCCTTTTTGAGTTCTTTAAAAAATCCAAATGATAATTTTTGCATGTTGTTTCAATTCTTTTATTCCAGTCTTTTTGCTTGAGACACTATTCTTCTCTTTTATTTGAAGGTAATTTTTGCATTTAAGCTTTTTATTGCAATAGTGAACCTTAAGCACGTCTACTGCAAATGTAGTGAGCAAGATTTCTGTTACAGCCAAAAAGAATTTTTGCTGGAAAGATATTTGGCACAGAGTGATACCTTCAGCTTTGGTAACAAACTTGACTGTTGCTTGCTTTAGAGCAACTAGGTCACAGCATTCTTGATGGTTAGCATCACTCATCCTTCTTCCCCTCAAGAAGAAAAGCCAAAGAAAGAAATAGAAGCTGTGACTGGTTATGGCGTCCCACGGGAAACTCTCTGAGTCTCAGGAGGGGGGTACCCAGACTTCTTTGTGGTTTAGCGTAACTGATACCTGCGGATTTTGCACCTTGCAATTTTGGACCAGCAAAATTATTTTAAATACAAATTAGTGCTGCTTAGACCTTTAACAGTATAAATGGCACTAGCAATCTGAAGATGTAGAGTTTTGGTAGGGAAAAAAAAAGTTATTTCCATTTTACCATTGTTAAGTTGCAGATGTAGATGTCTGGATGTAAGAGAGTGACAGAGGAAAGCTGCCTCCTGGAAAGATTGCCACATGCTGAATTGGGGAGCTACACTTTAAGATGTGACTTTAGTGATGTATAATCTGAACTGGGTTATAAGTGATGCTCCTTGCTCTAAACAGGCTTGCGTATGTTTATTTTACCTTTGACATAAGCAAACCGATTTGTGCACTTTTGTCCCTTCTGAGTAAAGTTTCCCTGCTAATCACATGTAGACGATAAGGGTAGCCAAGCTGAGCCACCACCATCAGGCATTCGTCATACAACTTCCTAATGCATCAGTGTGGATAACCTACTGAGAATCAAATCAGAATTTTATTGGGCAGTGGTTTTGGTGTAGCATGACTGTAGAGTCTGTTCTGCTGTGACAGGATGGAACTAAATCCTCCTTCCTTAATCTTAACTAGAGAGGACCAAAATGTTCCACCGTTAGCTTTTTTTAATATCAATTTTCCCAAGAGAAAGAGTAAGAAGAATTTATTAAATGTGAGAAGTTTCTTAAAAGCAAAGCAGTAAAAAAGGAAACATTTCAAATTTTCCCTGCTAATTTTTAACCAACCTCAGATTCAAAAGACAGCTTGCATTCTTCATTGACAAACAGCAAGCCACTCCAGGAGTGTAATCATACTAAAATTCACGGCTAGGGTAATGTTCAACTGGAACTCTATCAAGCCTCTATCTTGAGGAACTGAGGTATGCCTTGGAGGAATGCATTAGATGCTACGGTTAATTAACTAATTTACTCAATCAAGTTTAACAGTGGTTTTAACTTTAATGGCACCATTACATTTTAATATGGAAATAACAGGCTGTATTCCTAACATTCCCTGCAGTCCGCCTCCTCTCTACCATCCACTTTACAATTTGATTTTGATTTGTGAAGTCTTAAACCTGCTTATAATGTCAAGCGCATGTAATACAATACGTCTAGTGAACATTATACATGCCCACCTTACAAATACAGTTGCTTGAAGTCATAGCTCCTGACAGAGAGCGTGCATTCTTCAAGAATCATTGAGTTTGCATATGTCCTTCAGGAAGAAAACGGTATACATGTGTAAATATAAGTAAGCTAATTTTAAGTGCGTTTGAGTGATTTTCTCGAAGATCTGGAGTTCCTGCTGCTTAGCAGAATTCCCTGTCTCATGCCCCTGCTTTCTCTGGGGCAATGCATTACCACAGCTGGGTCCTATTAGGCTGCAAGTAGAAAATGAAGAGAGAAAGGTAGTTCAATCTGTACTCCTCAGTTTGCTGAAGGAAGACACTTCATTCTGTTTCAAAATTACAGTCATGAACCCTTCAGGTGTTCCTGTCCCCATGGTAAAGCCCATTCTGGCTGCAGTGGCCCCCCAGATATTTTTTGTGACATTTTCTACTTTATGCAATAGAAATATTCTATGGGTTCTTTGAATATCAGGTCTTAATACTCAGATAACCAACTTCTCCTTTATTTTCTGCATCTTATTTTTGTCTGATCTAATTAATATTAAACACTAAATTAAACATGACTGAGAAAATCCTACTCGCCAGTGTGCCTCCGCAACGGTTTCCAGCCGCAGCCCATCAGCAATGCGTTGTTTTTACTCGTGTGGGCAGACTTGTACCCAAAGCTGGCAATAGGAGACAACTGTTGACTTATCACTAGAACCATTTCTTGAGATGTTGAAAATGTACCTTCAAGTTGCGTCAGGCAGAGACTCTATAGCTCTCCTTGTCAATGGGTTGCTGTGGGTAAGACAGAAAAGGTCTCATTTTGAGGTTGGTCTTTTTGACGGTAAAGCCCTTCAAAGTACGGTTCCTGTGTACAGAGGTGACCCAGAGCATGGTGACCAGGAACACCGATACTTGGTCTATGAAGCGCGAACGCCATGTGGCTTAAACAAGGTCCTGGCATCCAGCTTCATGGCTGTCAAAGTTGAGAAGACTCTGCTGCTGCCTGGCAGCAAATATTTAGGTGCTAAGATGACACCTCGCCTTCCTTGCAACATCTAGTGCCCAGGCTGTACCTCGGGGCGGAGCGGAGGCAGACCCCCGTGCACCACGACAGCCCGGCTCGCGCCCGCGTGGCCGCTCGTCCCCACACGGGTCGCACCAGTGAGACCAGGACCTTGATTGGAAGCAGCAGCCACAAAAGGCAAAGATTTCGGGTGTCGGAGCGAGAGCTTGCTGCTGGATACCTGCAGCCCATGTGTAATAGATTTAATCTGATTCTGGAAAGTGACAGTAAATCATTGCTAAACAGTTATATGTGATTTTATTGAGAATTTTTACTATCATAGATACAAAGGCCGTACTTTAGAGATTAACTAGGAAAAGTTTTACAAGACAGCGGAGATAATGAATCACGAATTCTGTAAGGGTGAACCTCCCATGCTGAATCAAAGTACAGCTGTCTCATATTTGCTCTGTGTGCATTTTGCTACCAGTAATTTTGTCATCAATTTTCATATTTTGTTTAAACATATTTGTCTTTTGGACAAGATAGGTCATATTTCACACATTTGATGAATTTTCTCCTTGGTCCAGTTTTACAGGATTTGCACTTAATTAATTGCACAACCTTTAATTCGACAGACTGTTTTTAATAGCTGTGTAGTTTCGAATGCATATACATAGAGGAATTTCAAAAAGTAATTGTTTTTATGTCACTACCATTGAAAGTTGCAATTATTAAAATATACAGATAGTGGCACAGAATTTCTTAGCCGCTTATACTAAATAACACACATGCTTTTTTACGCGTATTTTGGGGGTTTGCTGTGGAGGTTGGGGTATCACGTCTACAGCAATGTTCGTACACAACCCCTGCAACTTTGTACAAACGTACAGCACCAACTTGCAAAAGTGTTGGCCAATGTTTCCCATGTACTTTTGCAAATACGAGCCTTTATTTAGTTCTTTTTGCGGGAATTCTGCTGCAATTTCATTAATAGTTGTTGACAGAACTATTTGGCTGGGCATTGGCTGGAAGTGCTGTGCTCGTAAGCGCTAAACTAGCTTCATACTTCCAAAGCTTGCAGAAGCTTAGCAAAGGGGAGACCACCTTTTACTAGAAGAGCTAAACACTGACAGTTGCGGCGCTCTTAAAAGCTTCTTTAGGTCTTAGCAGACTCGCGGAAAAGGGCTACCTCACCCGTCCAGACAGCGTGCTGTCTGGAAATGTGCCCATCAAATCTGTTTGTCAAGCCACCAGGCTTTTCCATGCCTGGTAAAAGGCAGACAGGAAGGAATAGGCAAAGGTCAATCCTTGTCAGTCCTCTGTAAATGTAATTGTGCTGGCAGTCTGCACGGTGCGTGCTCGTTCCCTAGCAACTTTGTGTGTGGGGGGAAGAGTTAAATACATATTTCTCGGTGTGTTGCTTTTCCACTAATTTTGGCAATATGATTTTTTTTAATTGTATTTTATTTATTGGCCTTTGCGTCTATTTGGAGGTTTGTGTGCATAAGCTGCAAACTCCCACAAGCGGTTGTGCAAGCCTTTGAAAAGAAATCTGTTACTGAGGACTGACTGACCTCTGAATTGGAGTATAATCATGATAATTAATCTAGATTCTGACTTCTTTTGCTATGTGGCTCTGAACAAATGCAATTTGTGAAACAAATTCGTTAGAGACTCTGTTTTTCGTATTGGTAGCGGTGAGCTGCAGTCAGAATCCGGCCCGGTATCACTGAGTGCTTTGAGTGATCTTTTATGGTAGGGACTATTAGATGGGGAATTTTTAAAGTGTGCGTGTCACAAATTACTCCTACTAATGACAGACATAAGAACCGTGACCGAAAGATGGATTTTTGTTTAGAGGAATGAATTTAGGGATTAAGCTGAGGCATACAGCTCCAGTCTAATTTCTAGGAGTTGTCCCTCCTTATACAAAGGATGAATTAAACTCATTTATCTTACGGAAGCCCGAGACAAAACAGTGGGGCCCATGAGCTGCTGACGTGGACTGGCAGAGCTCCGCTGGCCGCGGAGCGAGCTGGCCCGGGGTGCGCGAGGCGCTGCGAGAGATGTTTCTAAAAGGACCAGCCCGTACCCGCGGCGGCTGCGCGCGGTCCCACCCGCCGAACGGGAGGGCCGGCAGGTAACCTTCCAGCCCAGCGGCACTCGCGGTGAGAGCGAGTTTTAGGGATCGGGGAGGGCTCGCCAATAAGGTCTGTCACTTGAGAAACCTGGCCTGTGACACAGCGTCACCCATACGACGTGGAGACCGGGCTGTGCAGAGTGACCGTGATTAACCGCACGTGCAGCGTACTAAACACACGTGCGGTTTTACAAACACGCCGCTAAAGGGGATAGTGTGGTTCTGCTGGATTTCCTATTTCTGTTGCATTAACCTGGCTTAAGAGCAGCTAACCACAGTGCACTTTTTAAGTGTAATTATTTGATCTGCCAAGTCATAGGTTGTTTCCTTTTCAGTAGCTAATATTCCCTTTCACTTTATTTGCCGGTGGAGTCACAACACTTCCACGACACTTAATGGTAATATTGATGCAGACAGAAATGCATCCAGAATGCTGTGTTAATCCATATTGTTTTAATTTAACAGACCAAATTTCCTGACATTGTGCCTTTGACTTCAGTAGAGTCGCACCAGCAGAGAACTTGTTCTAGTGAGTTTTACGGTGTTACCGACTTAGTAATTTATCACTATACACGTCTGCTCGCTTAACTGATAAACCCTACGAAGACGGGCACGATGGTTTAAATTGCTTGGTCTCTCGGTGCAAGTGGCAATAACTCTGTTCGCCATTACGTACGGTTTTCTGCTTGTCTGTAGATCTCAAAATGGTTTATAAACTTAGAGTGAGACTGTGTTGATTGAGGCAATTGGATGGTTTAGGACTCCCACGCAGGTCCCCTCAGGTACTCTGCTGCACGGGGGGAATGGGTTGTACCCTCGCTGTAAGTCGTTTTGCAGCCTTTGCCTTCCCACGTCGGGCTGTTCTGC